>NC_089912.1:78878633-78893633 GCF_040182565.1 Anser cygnoides | reverse complement strand
TCGGCTCTCTCCTTTCCCCGTTTGTTTTTTGGAAGCTCACGGACCCCTTTCTGGGGGCGGGCTGCCTACGTTCCCCCCCCCCCCCCCCCCCCCGCAGGTTTTCTTTGCTTTCTGCATTTGGGGATGTGCCCGGCGATTGTTGTTGCTTGTGTTATTAATTGCACCCGGGCCTTTCCTTGCTCTTTGCGGGAGCGCGGTCTAAATTGGCTCTAATAAATATTAGCCGCTAGATTAGGCGAGGTGAAGCTGGCACGGCGCTCTATTTTCGACCTGTAGCCTCTGCAAAGCCGCCAGTTCTGCGCCAGATTAGCCCCATCCATCCAGTGTCAATGGTTGTCTTGTTGAGAAAATCAGTGAGTAAACACGGCTGACAGAGAGGGGTATCAGCTGATTACTCATACAAATAGACTGCAAACTCCACCAGGAGAAGCTGTTTCCAGAGATGGGTTTCTCGCACTGACAGGGCTGCTTCTCCCAGGATCCCGTGTCCTGCTGTTCCCACTTTGTCCTCCATCAATCACACAATTGTGTCCGGGATGTTTTATAGAGTCACTTAATATCCCTGCCTTCATCTCTATTCACTTAGAGAATGATCTGCCATAAGGGCTAAAGGCTTTTGCAGGTTGGGACCGAAGACAAACCCGGGCCACAATGGCTCTGGTGGAAAACAGCAATTCATGACAGCGCCTGGCTTTCTGATGCTAATGGCACCGCCACGGGGTATTACAATAGCGGCCAGGCCGTGATTTAAATCTACTCCTGCCATTACCCCGCGGTCCGGCGTATTAAATCACCCCTGGCAGATCAGATGCCAGCGGGCATGGGGGCTGGGGAAGAGGGGAAGCCGCCCCCCAGGCAAACCCCTACCAGCCTGCGAGGGACGAGGGGAGACCGGGGACGGGGGGCGGAGGGTGTGGGGTGCGGGACACAGACCCCAGGCCCCCTTTGGGGACGTCCAGGCGCTGCGGTGCGCTGATGAGCGCGGGATCTGCCGGTGTCCGCGCTGCGGCATCGGCCGGGGGGACCAAATTGGGAGCGGTGCCCCCCCGGAACCCCCCGACCCGGCGGGGCAGCGCCCTCCCAGCCGCAGGCCGAGCGGCCGCAAAACTGTGCCCTAATTGCGGATTTTAAAGACGGACGAAAGAGTTACAAGGTATCACTGTTTAAGTGCCTCATCTACAAATTAGATTGCTACACAATTAATCAGAAAGTTAATTAATGAGCAAGTTACTAATTAGGACATTTAAAATCAGTGTTTATAGTGTCTTAGTTAAAAAAACCCTATGTAGCTAATTGGCCTATACACTGATTTCATAACTCATAGCCGAGGTTACAATACCACAGATGTATTATTATGTACAAACTGTAATTATGTCACTATTTTATTAAGCGCATCTCACCTGAATCAATTTTATTATCGGTTTTGAATTAGAAAATTCCTTAAATAGAAACCGAGCGGAGGCAGGACGCTAAAATCACGGCCGCGGTGTCCCTTCCGAGGGCCGTCGGCGGGGTGAGGGAGGTGGGAGAGGCGTTTTGGGAGAGCCTCACAAAAGTCTTTGAAAGTGGGCATGGACGCGCCGCGACTTGACAGAAGGAGGGCTGGTGGGCAGGAGGAAGGAGGGCTGTTTTTTGCCCAGAAGCGGAGTTTCGGGGCAGGCTGCGCACCCCCGACCTGGCCCCGATTTGGGTCGCGGGGGCAGGATTTGGCCGAGCATCCCCAAAAAACAGATTTTGTCCCCCATCCCCATCCCCAGTCAGCGGGCGAAAGGCGGTGGGTCCCGGTCTCTGCTCGCTCCGCCGCCTCCAGGCCTGGCCGGGGGAGGTGGCGGCCGAGAGCCCCCCGCCCGGCCCGGCTCTATCCCGACAGGGCTGTCCCGACAGGGCTGTCCCGACAGGGCTGTCCCGGCGGCTGTCCCCGCGTCCCCCAGCGGCGCGGCCGGGCTCGGGGTCAGGGCCTCGGGCACCCCCCGCGGCGGCGCGGAGCCTCGGTAATGCAGAAAACTGCTCTTTGTAATCTCCTTTTCAATAGTGAGGAGTACATATAGGTAATTTTAATGAAGAGGTTCCTGTACCACATTATTAGCAATAAATCTACACCATTCTTTGTTGGTTAAAATCATTATCATCATCATCGGTATCATTACTGAACTCATTATTCTTGTGTTACTATCAGAGTAGATTTATGATAACACCCACCATCACGCCTGAGTTAAAGAAGGTGTAAAGGTTTGATTAATAGCTGCTTTCACGTTTTAATACTCGACATTTTCTCACATTTTTTATAAATAAGGGGCATGATAATTACAGGAGGTAATTACTGCTTTTGTTATAAAGTGTCTGATGAGGCGCACGGGCGCTTTTCCTGAAGTAAAATATAAATAAATAAATAACCCGCTGGACACAATAAGTTCTCGTAACGACGCAGTAAGGCAGACTTTGAAAACAATTAAGCTTTTGCTCCATCACAGCGACATTTTCGATTAATAAGCGCTAACAAAAAGAAATAAGCCCTCTCTCCCCCACCCCCGCCAAAAAGAAAAAAAAAAAAAAAGGAAAAAAAAAGAAGAAGCCCGTTTTTTTTCAGAGGCTTGTGGGGAAAGGCGTAAAACTGAGGTTAGGAGCCGGAGCGAAGCGCAAGGAGCGGGTGTCACCTTTCTACCTGCCCTCGCCCTACGATAACATTAAAAAAAAAAAAAAAAAAAAGTGGAAAACCTGAGAGCCAAATGCTCCGGGCGCCGTGTGGGGGGGCGCGGCGTGCGTGGCTTTGCGGGGCACGGCGGGGCCGGGGCGTCTCGGGCGCGGTGCGGGTGTCGGCGGCTGCCCCCCGCGCCCCGGTCCCCCGTCCCCGGCGGGCGGCGGGTGAGCGCTGCGCTCGCTCTCCCGGGAAGGTTACACGGCGCTCTGCCTCGCTTTGTCTTCCCCGTGCCCTTTCCTGGCAAAAATGGAGACATCACATCCTTGCCCAGCCCCGGCTCAGTATTTATGAAGGTTTTCTGACAAATAGGCAGGCTGGCCACGCATGGGTGACTGCCTTCATTCCGCACTTGGCTTGTTTACATAGGACCAGCACCATTTCCACGGATTAAACAAATCACAGCGAGAAGGAGACATTTATAATCCGCCAACGAGGCCACAGGCAGTTAAAAAATGTGGGCATGTGTGTGTGTGCCGTGAGAAAGAAAAATAAATGTTCATGTCCAGGGAGCTGACCTTCTTCTTAGAGGGTAACTCAAGGGGTATGGATATAAATATAGGTTGTATATAATGTGTTGCGCGCAAGTCCGAAGTATGCATTTAATAATTATACGTTATACCCAGTTATTGTGCGCAAATGCATAGCATTAGTTTGCATCTCCCGCCGTCCTTTCACCCGGCGCCCCCCCGGCTCCCCGGAGCGGCTGCCTGACCGCCCGGCCTCACACAAAGCGATGCGCACACGCCGCCGCGCACGGGGGCTGCGCTCCGGGGACGGCCCGGACGGCGGGGACGGCTCTCACGCGTGCTCTCTGCACGCCCGAGGGGGCGAGCCCACCCGCAACACACCTCCCGACCCCCGCGGGGGCACCGGGGGGACGGCCGGAGCCCCCCGGCACGGCCCGACGGCGCCGGGCGCTCGTCTCCTCTCCTCTTTCACCCGGAAGCGTTAGCTTAAAAATAATAGTAATAATAATAAAAATAGCAAGAGAGGAAGAAAGAAAAAGGGGGGAAAGGGAGAGATGCAATGGTGTAGAAGCCTAAGGTATTTTTCAAAGTAAGAGCGTGCGTTTTACGATCCCTCTCCCACTATCTGCAGGAAGAGTGATGGTGCGGGGGAAGAAGCTATAACTGGAAATGTTGCCCTTTATCTTCTGTCAGCTCTCAGGACACTTGGCTGCTGCTGCTTCTCCGGCTGCTGCTGGGGTTTTTATGACACATGTCACCCACCTTGGGCAGCCGGAGCAGGAGAAGGAAATTCCCTACAAAATAGCAATGGTTTCGAAAAAAAGGATCGCAACAAAATATTGAATAAATTCCCTTTTAATTTATTTGATCATTCCACATTACGGGGCTATGAATTGCTCAAATTTGATAACAAGTACTCAATTCAACTCATTATGTAAGTTAAATTAGACTTCGATAAAATTTCAGTGGCGCGCAGTGGTTCCTAGAATGAAATGTAATTTGTGCAAGAATTTGTTGTATCTGTCACAAATATTTCCAATTAGCGACCGTAATTATTTGATAGTTTCTGCAATTATGGCTTAAACGGGTGAATTTGGGACTGTGGAGGACCCTAATTGGCCTAAATTTGATATTTTGCATATTTGCATAATGAGGAAATTGGTAGAAAATTGTGTTCATTCATTTGTGAAAAATCCTATGAATTTTATGAATTTGAAAGCTCTGTTTGTGCAGACTGTGACTTTGCTTGCTGATCCCTGAGGAGCTGACGCTGAATGCCTGAGTGGGCAGCGCGCCAACTTCTCCACCCGGAGGAGAGGCGGGGGAGGGAAGGGAAGGAAGGGGAGAGGGGAGGGGGCGAGGGAGGGGAGAAAGGGAGGGAGGGAGGGATGCAGGAGCTGCCGGGGGTCGGGGGCCGGCGGCCGAGCCCCCAGCGCCGCGGCCGGGCCGCCCCCAGGGCTGGAGCAGCGGCGGGATTTGGGGGGGCTGGGGGTGGTTTTGGGGGGCGGTGAGCGCGCACTTGGCTAAATTAAATTGCCAAAGCTTCTCCGTTCAGTAAAAGTGTTTGATCTATGGCGCTGTCAATTTAAAGTGTTTAAGGAGAAGCAAAAGCATGGATTTTAAGATGCTGGCCCAGCACCCATTCATCAAGCCCGGCGTTTGGCGGTGGGGAAGGTCTCCACCCGCAGCGCCCGCATCCCGGCCGGGGGCAGCCCGAGCCCAGAGGGGGGGGGAAGGAAGGAAGGAAGGAAGGAAGGAAGGAAGGAAGGAAGGAAGGAAGGAAGGAAGGAAGGAAGGAAGGAAGGAAGGAAGGAAGGGAGGGAGGGAGGGAGGGAGGGAGGGAAACAGCCCCGAGGGCTGCGGGGGAAGGCTCAAGGGAGGGCGTCCCGGCTTTATTTGTCTTCCCGAGACACCGATGGGAGAGGCAGCGCGCCAGCTGGTGATGCCCTTCTTCCCGCTGCCTTCTGTACAAGGATGTAGAAAAGACCCGAAGGCCTCCGGACAGCCGCCCTCCTCCCTCTCCCCAGCTAGGGACCTACTTCAGTCCCGGTTTCCAGAGCTTAGGCTGCACAGGCTGAGAAAAGCTGCTCCCAGAAGCTGTACAGCCAGAACTGGGGATGTAATATATTCCCCTGAAGGGTTTTACACACTCCAGCTCTCGACTGTAACTTCGGTTGGTTAGCACTTTCCCCATCAACATGGACGTGTGTAATGTGAAGATGTAACAGACTCTAAATGCTTAAGTGCTTTGTTTCACAGCACATTTTCAGTAAAGGTCAAAATAAATTCATCTTCCTTCACGCAGCATTTGTGTTTGGCTTCCCAAGCCATTTGCACAGAGCTTGGGGCAGAATCGCCATGAAATAAGTAAATGCACCTGTGAGTGGGCCCTGGGACCGGCTTCCCATGGCCTTGTTCTGTGAGGGGCTGAAGATGATGCCATGTGCATTACACATCTCCATTGGACATCTGTTGGATGTCACTCTTCCATCAAACCACTGAACTCTTCCATGCCTCTGCTTCACTGGGGCTTGTGAAAGTGGGGAATGGGGAGCAGCAGACCTGATTCTGAATGAACTGGGAATTTACTGAGCATGAAGATGAGGGAATGAAAGGGCTGAAGCTCTGAGTTCAAATATTTACTGTAGTGAAAGATCCACCTGACACAAAACCCTTTTGGGGACACCTTCTGTGCCCGAAACATTCCTTAGGCTTAGTTTGACTTGTTTTCCCTTTTTCTACATTTTGTTTAGCTCTTGCATCCTCTCTCTTGGTACTCCTTCCTGTTTTTATTTTCACTTGATAGTTCCCCTCCTAGTCACGCCTTCCCCCCCGCCCCCCCCCCCCCTCCAATGTTTTATTCTTTTTCAAATACATCCCTTTTTGGCAAAAAACTCATGTACATACTCTGACTGGACATGTGCTGCTTGAGGAGCAGAGGACTTATTCCCACAGGACAGAATATGCATACCAGCAGGATCTTCAGATAAGCAGAAAATTGTGAATAAATTACAAACTTTATGCAAACAAAAGCAGACTAGTTGGTATCAAAGTCCTAAACCTATGCCATGCTTGCACCCAACACCCAGTAAGATTTGGATAAACGAAGAGAAAGATGAGCCCTCAAGAATGATGCTGGTTGCAGGATGTGTTAAGGACATACAAGGCTTCTGAAAGGCCAGATTTCTTTTCCTTGGGGGTTGAGGGGCAGAGTTTTTTTGTTCCCTTGAAGCAGTACTTGGAAGCATCTCATTACATCTCTCTCCAATTAATTTTCTAGGAAATGTATTTCTTAAAATAAATCCGTAGGTGCTCCAGTCTGCAGGGCAAGTGCCTTCGGACAGTGCCATACCGGTGAATCTGGGATGCTAAAGATTGATTTGGATTTTCTGAACTTCTGGCTGCAATGGCTCATAGGTGAAAAACTGACCTTCTACAGCACATATGGCCAGGCATGTTTCCTTGCTGGACCAGGACCTCAGCTTTCAGAAAGCTTCTTCTAGAGTGGTGGAGTGAAGGCTGTTAAACTGTGTGAAAATAAACTCAAAAAAAAAAAAAAAGCCCTATTTCAGTTACAGCTGGGGAAGAGAGTCTAAAATCAGTAAAAGGTGCTTCCTCTTCCATGACATTTTTATTTCTAAGCTTTTAAAATAACATCATGTGGCTGCTGTATCATCTCCCGTTATTTATGTAAGCACAGTTCTAGGGAACTGTTAACAAGTAAACTCCTGTGCAGATTACCAAGCAGGTAAAGCTCATAGGAGCGATATAAATGTTTAGGAGGAAGTGTTATACTGCTAAAATTCACCATCTAAAGTTACAGTCGTCTTCATCTCCAACAATACAGGAAGATGAGCCTTATGTAAGCGCAAATACGGCCATTTGGCACTCAATGTGAGAGCTGCTGGCAGGTTTATTTTCCCTCTCACTCTGCCCCTCAGGGCTAACCCAGGTTGCAGAGGTGCTCTGCGTGGAAGCAGAGCCTGGTATGGGGTGTGATACTGGGGGTATGTGGCACAGACACGATGGTACAGTGCAATCTCCTTCAGAAGTATTCTTCAATTCAGAGTCAAATTGGGGAACAAAGGATGGGGGATCCAAGAGGAAAGACAAGCCTTTCCCTGGTGGCTTGAGCAAGTAGCTCACTTAAACACTTCGTACTGTTTCACATACAAAGGCTACTGTAAACATGGAGCATTCTGGTAGTACTGAACTGCAGGTGCTAGAGGGAAAGTGAGTAGTAAATACACTTGTATGACTAGATTACCACTGGACACAACATAATATCATCATACACTCAAATTTTAATGTCTAAGACAAAGCAAGTAAGCAAGCAGGCGAAGAAGCAATCAATTATCCTTTATCCAAAAACAAATAACCTCCCAACCTGTTTTCTCTTTTACCTCATCCCCATAAAGCTCCAATGGAAAAGGACAAAGGTATTATGAACAGGACATGCAACAAGCCAACACTCATACTTTAACTAATCCACCTTACAAAGCTGGCTATTCAAGTTGATAAATGCTTAATCTGTGTCAGAAGCCTTTTTCTCTTTCCAGTGCTATGATGCACTATTTCTTGTAATAGCAAAGATGAAGCTGAACTACTTTTTTAAGTTAAATAAGCACTCCACATTTGTCATGTTTAAAAAAATACTGTATGTTTCCTCCATATTCTTACTCTTACTTGTACTCATACTCTTACTCTTACACGCAAATGTATTTTTATCTGAGATTTCAAAGTAAATCCATTCGATAATGTAACTGTTGCAACTAATAAGAATATGTATAATAAGAAAATGAAGAGCCACATCAAGTCTCTTCTGTCCATGCTTTTCCTAATAATAAAGCCCACAGCTGGGCTCATACAATTGCATTACCTGTCCACAGAAAACACCAAAGATCCATCTCCCCATTTCTACTGCAAACGTGGAACAGAGTAGCCCACCAGGATGAGTCTTCCTGGGCATCTCCAAAAAAGTTACTGTACAGCATTATCTGCTGAAGAAGGAACTTGCACTAAAACAAAATGCTGGAAGTCATTTATCCCCGGGTGTAAGTATTTATTTTAATTAGACATATGCTGCATCTGACTGAATAAACAAAGGGGATAGAAAAAAATAGAGATAGGTAAATGAAGGTGTTGGAAATGAAAAGGACACTGGGGCTTGGACAGAAGAGGACGGAAGACTATAAGAGAAGCCTGACAAACTGGGGGAACGAGGGATGAAGAGACAGTGGAGCTAGTAGCTATTTTGCATCATCCTGCAAACATCTTCCTAATTCCTTTTGATAGGCCAGTATGTTGTGGTACTTCTGTGCTGTTCAAAGCTGTTCAGCGCAACCACACAGAGTGGGAAATCTGGCCATAATACGTGACATAAAATACTTAGGTTGCACATGCCACATCTTCAAATCAGAAAAAATACACAGCAATGTTTTCTCTTGAATTTTCTCTCTAGTGTCCATGTAGCACATTTATAATAATCTCCTCCACCACGCACATAGGCATACTTCATCCCAGCTGTGAAAAATTATGTTAAACTTGAGCTATAGTTAAGATTATCTATTTGTAGGGAATATGACTGATGTTGTAACTGTCAAAAAACAATATTTGTGAAAATCTCAGTGCTTCAGAATCAGGTTGAAATTGAGAAAAAACTATAAGGCTAAATATATTAAACTTTACAAATGCATATACACCATTCACTTATTTGCCTTTCTCCTTCTTGTGCTGGAAGGAAAGAAGAAAAATATTCCACAGGCCTTTAAAAACCTCACCTAATGACAGAATATCTTTGTGTGGGGTCACAGTAGGATAAAATATACATGTCGTGACAATTACAGCTTTCATTCAGTGAAATATTTCTCTCTAAAGATCTGCTAGATAACTCAAACCATTGTATTTACAATCCTGAGTCTCTTTCTGTTATTTAATAATACAGAACAGTTTTCACTTCTAACCAACAGTCCTAAAGGTAAACATCACTAATCTCAATTCCGTAAATAGTGAAGCAGAGATAAAGTTCTGTAAGAATATTTTGCAAATTCGTGATGGGCTCAGAGAGACTTTTGAGCCTCTAGGGCCTCCTCCCACACATCTGCAGATGGTTTGAAAGGATCGCACTACTGCTTGCCAAAGGACATATCTCTGCCGGACCCTCAGCCCCCATGAGTGCTCCAGGTGTTGCCCAGGACATCTTCACTGGGAGTGCTTTGTGAGAGAACTGCAACCCATGCCTACCTGGGAGTGCCAAGAGTCTGCAGAAGTGGAGAAGAGAGGGGCCTTCAATAAGTCACAGCAGTTTTTTTCTGTGTCTGTATCTTCGGTATCCAAGTCTGGGGAAAGAAACCTCCTGTAGCAGGTGTTAACCAGTAGCAAGCTTGGGAAGATGTGAGACAGTCTAAGATGTAGAAGATATTTGGGACTGGTCACAGCAGGCAGAATGATTGTTTTTTTAAATTCATCCCTTTGAATGCATCTATCCAGGAGTAGCATGTGCCATTCTCTTGTGTGTCCCAATTAAATTAGACATGTCTGAGAGCTGTCAGAGGTAAGTACCACACATACAGTTGCCTCTCACCTGTACTCTCTACCCTTTCTCTAGAAAACCGTGGGTAGCACAGAGTGTGAAATGCCTGTAGTTCCAAAGATTTCCTATCATGCTATTCTCAACACCAAAAAAGAGCTCTGCTGAATGCAAATGAAAATCAGAGACGACTGTTTAGCTTCCCAATTTATGGGGAGAGGGAACAGGGGGACACGGTTGTATCTTCCACCCCTCTCCCCCTGAGTCTTTCCTCTTGGTGTCCAAAGAGGTGGAGTCCCCAACATCCTGGTGGAGTGGGGAGAACATACATCTCCTCATGTCCTGGCAGGGCAGGCTGCTTCCACAGGAAAGCAGAGCAAATAGCACCTGCACTGCCTGTCCCATACCATGCACCAGGGGATGAGTGCACCCCTCTTGGTTTCTAGTGTCATATCTGGGCAATGTCTTGTCTTTGTGTTTTTAATATAGAAAATGAATGGTGGTGCAGGAACAAAGGATTATTTTCCTCACTAAAGTTTTTGGCTGTGAATGTTTGGATATATGATCAATTGGCCTAAATGAACTCAATCCCTCGGCTTCTTCTCCAGACGCCTAAGTGGTGGCAGCTCCACCCACCTTCATTTGCACGCCGTGTGGCTCCTTCCCTGGAAGGGAATTAATGGAAACTGCTCGATGCTCAGTGCTTCTGAAAAATCAGGCTTCACTGTGGACACTGCAGCCAAACTTTATTAGACTACTATTTTGAACATATTAGTGCTGGGTTTTATTCAGATTTATTAGCATGATGACAAGAATATCTGCGGTGTGGAAAAAAAAAAGAGCCCCAACACTCAATTGGCTTGATTCATTTTCCTGTAGTATCTCTTGCAGTCCATCTGCTGAAAGGTGAAGCCAAAATGTTTTAGAATTATGTTTTCATAGGGAATTCTCTGTTAATTAGTTATCTCTCTCTGCCATGTGTAGCAACTGATGAAATCAGCTACTGTAATTTCATGAAAAGCCGTGCTGGACTGTTTGTTTGTATCAGCATGAACACTTTCTTACACACAGCACTTTAGAGGAACACAAGTGGTCCAAATAATGTTTAATTTTAATAAAATGAGGACACAAAGCTACTGCAGCATCACAATTTCTTATTTCCTTGTGTCTAAAAACATGACCTTAGGATAAATGCAGCAGAAAGATTTTATGTACTTGGATTAATTTTTACATTTTTTTTAAATGATTTTCTACAAAGTAGAGATTAGCTTTCTAAAGTTACTCCAAATATTTATTTTTCTTTTTTTCTAGAATAAAATAGTCTGTTCTGCTGTTGTATTTAAGAGGCCAAAATTATAGATCTTCTACTGTCATTTGCTGTTTGAGGTTCATTTAATGAGGACATGTTACTGCCATACTAAGGAAAGTGAGTTGTATAATTGCAAATGAAGTATTTCAACCTTTATACTTTTTAATACCATAGAATACTCTGTGTAGCTAAAGACTGGCTTGTTTCCAGGGAGCTTTACTGCAAAGGGAAAACACAGAATACCATTTTATGTGCTTTCCATGTTTGTGCTTTCATTTTTTTATTTTATTTTTTTTACTTTTTATACCTTCTTCTTAGATGGTGCTTTCCATCTATAGGTCCCAGTGTGCATTCTAAAGTGGAAGCTTCATTTACTTTATCTGGGATAAGATCAAAAAGAAAGTCAGGGACAAGGCGTACGAGGAGAGCCCAGTCAGCAATCTGCACTGACCACAGGATAACCAACCACTGCCTTCTCCTAGAGTAAGATCATCTCCCCCTGAGCTTGACTGATCTCACCAGGATGAGGAAAATGAGCCACAGGTTGAGCCACAGGAGAAGGGAGAGGATGAATCAAATGACTATTAACTTGAAGGCACTTGTGAAAAGGAACATTAGGAGCATTATTGCCTCTTTATTCAGCTTCTCACTTAGGAAAAGGTAAGATAAAGACCTCATCAGAAACACACTTTTTCAAGACTAGGAGAGAGTGTGAGAGCCTCTTGCTTTTGGTGCTCCCTCCTAGAGAGGTGAAAGGTAACAAGCTGACACCAACTCTAAGACCCCTACCTTTTGGGCTTTAATGACTGTTCTGCAGCCTGTTGTGAGAAGAAGCCCTCATTCAACCAATATATTGTCCTAGGTCTACTGGTGAACACATATGATGAAAGATGGGTTATATCAGAGTGGGAATCAACAGCATTATATTGAAAACAACTGGCTAATGGTGCATAGCACAATTTGTGCAACTAGTGATTACCTGCTTTGGAAAGAAAAGGTATTAGAGCTTCAACATAAAAAGGATCTAAATATACTACTTCCGTTGCTTTCAAGATGTGCTCTGTAAATCTTCAGAAAGATAGACTGAAGATGGTAAATTAATTAAAAAAATATTAGTATAAAAAGTGGCAAATATTTCATATAGAGTTTGAGGTAGCTATGAGATGTGTGAAGAGAAAAAAAAAAAAAGAAGAAAGAAATTATATACAGCATTTACCTTCAGGGAGACAGAGAAAACACTGACCATGGCATATGACAAGGGTGGAATTCAATAACCTTCATTTAGTGTGTCCAAAACCACCAGTAGATGGAGAAAATTTCTCAATGTTCCTCAGAGAAAAATACTAGGGCTTAATAAAGACCCTCTGGGATGGAGAATCCTGAAGGAATGGGGAACTCAGGAATGTGAAGAAACACAGGATAGCAGCATGGGGGCTTCAAAACTGGGTTCTTTCAATATTTTAGTAGCCTTCCCCTCTCTGTATTTTACTCTCTGTATTTTACTCTAAGATATCTACTGACCTGGTCTGGTTTGTGAATTAGAAATGTAACTAACAACATACGTGTGTATGCAGAATACATGAGGCAGAATTCCTAAAGAAGCAATTTTAATTCTGCAACACTCTTCGTGTCAAATATCAGCTGAGATAACGGAGATGTCCAAAGTGATCTGTAGTGATTGTGTTGGGTTTGTCCTCCAGCACTTCTCTTTTTCCCTCTCTCTTTATATATACAGAAGGTATTTCTGCCTGATTTCACGTTAGAATTAACAGAAGGCTCACAATTGTTTTTTCCTGCCATTTCTGGAAGATTTGTTTTGGAATCTATGTTTAGAAATATGTAATGTTTTGAGACTTTGGACGTCAATTGAGCAGAATGAAATAAACCTTGCCTTGCTCAAATGTGCCATTGCAATTAGATGCAAGCAAATGAAAAATGTAAACAGAGTTAAAAAATTACTATACCCCATTTTTTCAATTTGCCAAACTTTCACCCCTTCCCATTTTCTGACTTTATTTTTCACTGATTCTTACTGTATTTTCTATAAGACCTAGATCTCTAAAGCAAGAAAGGAGAACACTTTATTATTATTATTATTATTATTTTAAGGAAGATATGTGTTTCAGGATTTCTCTGAATGTCAGGAAGAAGTAAACTAAAGGCAAAAACCAAACATCTCCATTTACTAAGTTCCCTCCATGTTGTCTCTCTACAGTGACAGGGTCATACTATGTTTTCTGAGACTTACATTCTGCTCTTGAAAAGCATGGCTACACAAATGTATTTCTTATACAGATCACAGATTGTCCACTAACAAGCCATAGACTGAGCTATTCAATAAATATCCATCTGAGATAAGGTTTTTTGAAGAGCTACCTGGTTGGCTGTGGTTAGTTTCTGAGTATTCACTATTAGTACTGTGTTGTGTACCTGTGACAGGTCTAGCCAGTTGCCCTGGGCTGGATTTGCTCTCTGATTAAGGAAGCATGTATGTGCTTCTGAAGTGGTCACTTCCATGCGCAAATTTGAAAATTGGTCTCTGTGAATCTTATTAGGCAAATGCAAATTTCTTTTCATGAAAATTTGTGTCAGTAAAATTGAATTACACAAATTATTTAGAAATGCCAAACGCATCGTTTAATAATACAATAAAGTATTCAACAGCTCCCTTTGCCCATCCATCAGTTCATCAAAGAGAGGAGGTGCATGAATTTTGTCCTGGTCTTAGCAAAATATATAATTTGAAATCTTTGGGTAAAGCCTTTAACAACCATCTTTGTTTGAAATAAATAATAATAAAAAATAATTGTTTTATTTTAAATGAAGTTTTAAACTATATTTTTTTTTGGGGGGGGGGGGGGCGGGAATCACATAACAATTTCCTTAAAAGATGCTGGGGGTGTTTATGTTAGCAAACAAGGGAATTTGGCCCTGTGCAGAAATATTCCATACACCTGTATGTTCTAAATAAGATATTATTTTACATTTGTGGATTTACAGACCTTGGGTTTTCACACAGCAGTAAATTTCACCCAGAAATTGCTTTGGGTCTTGAAATGTATACCTGAGAACAGGAACAGTATAAAAATAGGGCTTAATCCTTCTGCTAAAGTGAATGTGAGCTTTGATCATGATTTCAATGGAGATAAGTTCATATACTGCGTTAACAACGTCGTTGTATGCTTTGACTTGCGTATTGTATAGACCGAGTCATGTACACGAAAACCTCATGAAAGAAATACTATAATGGTGTCCCAAGCTGGCCCAGTGTGTCAGTTTCCTCCCTCCCTTCCTCCCTCCCTCCCTTCCTTCCTTCCCTCCCTGTTTCCTTCCTTCCCTGTTTCCTTCTCTTTTTCTTTCTTTCTTTCTCTCTCCCTCTTTTTTTTTTTTTTTCCTGTACCCAAATAAAAATAAATATCACCAGTAGGGGGAATAGATGTATAAAAAACAAACTCAAAACGTTTTTATTATTGATTTGGATGGCAGTTAGCCCACTTTAAAAGTTACTGTTTTATCTTTTCACCATGTCCCCCCCTTTGAGAAAGATTTTGGTGGATAATACAGTTTTTAGATATGTAGTTGATGTCAGTTAGGAGTTTATAATTTATTCAGAATTTCAGTGATGTTGTTTCACATTCTGAAAAAAGTCATGCCTTCACAGAGTGGTCAGGCTGGGAGGTGGTTATCCTGCCTGCCTCTGCTTCTGTAGTGCTGCTCCTGCAGCACATGTGGGCTTATCTCACATAAATGATACTTAGGATGTTGTGAAAGAAATTTAAGAAAAGGGAAGCAAGCAAAGAGAAAACCTGAATAAGAAAGGAAGGTGCTACAATTCCCTCTAAAATCCACAACACCATGCGCCTTCCCTCTATTTCTGCAGATGTTTAGAACTGCATATCACCAGTAGATCTCTGTTATGGCACTCACTGTGCAGCTATATCTGCAAGTGAGGAACAAAATCCCAAATATAACAAAGCTAGAAATTATGCACTTTACA
>NC_089912.1:78746133-78873633 GCF_040182565.1 Anser cygnoides | reverse complement strand
TCTCTGCTCTCTCCCTCGCTCCTACTGCTCTCCTTCTCCTGAGGTTCCTCTGGTGCCCAGGGCCCGGTGTCTGCTGGCGATAAAGCGTTTGCAAGTTGGATTGCTCCCAGGGTGCAAAGGGCTGCTGGGGCAATTTTCCCGCCTTCCCAGCCTTGGATGAGGCTCCTGCTTCCGGGCCCAGTTGATGCATTATGCATCAGGGCTGCCTGCAACTGACAGCCCCTCAGCCAGCGTCTACTTGAAAAGCAATGGTGCTAATCAAAGTCGACACATTTGAATGTCCAGACACACACACAGAGAAATTTACTAATCAAAAAGTGTATTTCCTAGGGCTGTCTCCAGAGAAATCCGCAGGAAGAAATTGGAATAATTTATTAGCTTACAAGTTTTCGTTGACAGTTAGCCCAAGGCTATTTATCTCTGTAATAGAGAACGTCTCCAATGTGGCAAAATTGACCAAATCAAACAGCTTTGATCAGAAAATGAATCTGGCAAGGCTGTCTGTCTGTGGGTCCCAGGGGAAAGGTGGGAAACAAACAAAAAGATTTAACAAGTGGTCAATAGGAGAAAGAGAGAGAGAGAATTTGCAGCCTGGAAAGTCAGAAGCCTGCAAAATCTTCACACGCAAACACTGAAATGAATTACTGGAGAAATAAATTATGTCTCACATCATAACATTTAACATTGTGCTTGTGCATAATCGAAGCTATGCAGCCCAATGTGATTCTTGCATTAAGTTGATGATAAATAACTGCAGGAGGGGGGAAATGTCTTAACTTCTCCTCAAAGGAAAGCAAAATATGGAGGACTATGTCTTCACAAGAACACTGGCATCTCCACCGTGGTCTGCTCTTACCATCCATTATTAATACCTGCTTTGCCACCAAGAGGCAGATGCCTGATAGCCTGAAGTGCATTGAAAACACAAAAGGCCACACTAAATCTTGTTTTAGGGGAACAGGCACAGGTTTCAGCTGTTTTACTGCATAATCCAGCATAATTTTGACAGTTTTCCAGCTGATCACTGAAGGTTCCTTAACTCTAAGATAATTAAAAATAAGAACTTCCAGGAATAAGATTAAAAAACAAATTTGGAAGTGCAGAAGTTTCTTTATGGAATAAATTGGGCTTGCCTTCTCTTGGAAGGAAAACTTTTATCCATCAAAAATCAACTGACAATAGAGTACACAGAGGAAAAAGTTTGGGATAATAATTAGGACCTTTTACTTTGACACAGCTCTTCTATTTCTATATTATTCAGTACTTACTATTTCTAGTCATCCATATATAAAATGGCCTCATATAAAACCTCATATTTGGTTGGAATTAAACTGCTTTTTGATTTTTAGGTATAGATGTTTCTGATGCTCATAACATTACTGTAATATATTCTCAATGTTACTGTCTCACAGAGAACAGAGTAGCAACAGGAACAATTGCTGATTCCCTTCTGCTAAGAATCACAGCTTTTCTCCCCAGATAAGCAATGAGTTTATTTATTTAGATTCTGGCTTTAAGCAGGAAAAGGTAGAAATAATGTTTCTCCCCACCTCCATAATAAATGTTATAGATTACGTGAAAGAAACAAAAGTGCAAGCACATCTTAACTTAATAACAAAGGATCAGCAATTTTGCTTTGTTTATATTGGTGAATTGAATAAGCAACCTGCAAACTGAACCACTCAAACAAGTTCAGATTGAAAGCACTCCAGACAGTAAACAGGCAGCCTAGTCAGATATCCAGCAGGAAACCAAAGGCGACAGGCTACCTTCCCACGTCTTTCTAGGCCATTTGATGGGACTGTAAGTCCTCACACCTGATCTATATTGTTATTTGTGCTTAGAGATATCAGGAGGGAATAGCCTGGGAATTTATTTATTTATCACTATTTGAGGTGATAAATATATCACTATTTGAGGAGAAGAGAGAGGTTGGCCTCTTGAACATTGTTCATCAGATTGAATTTTGAATGGTTTTGTATTTTTATATGAAATCTCCAACATGAGCTATTTTTATACTTGGAAAATGCAAGATATTGCACTAGGAACTCCAGATAGTCATAGTTTGAAGATGGCTAGAACCCATGTAACATGCTTTGATATTACTGGGCTGAACCATGAAGTCCTTAATGAGTTTTTGGCTCATTAAAAACAAGGAGGACTTCTGTCTTATTAAGAACTTGAGAGTAATTTATATTTGCATTATAACATGCTCTACTTATACAGTAAATATTGAAATAGTTTAATTAGAATTTCTATGTAATATGTCAAAGTTCAGCATTTTCATGTCTTGGCAATATAGGAAGCAGGATGGTACAAAAGATAAAGCTGAAGGAAGAACATATTTCTAATCCCATCTCTTCTACAGGCTCACTGTTTTACATACATTGAGTCTCTTAAGCTTTTCAGGATCCAAGGAACAAGAATATCTGAACTGATGAGTTTGTGCCATTGCAACTGAAGTCAATATTC
This sequence comes from Anser cygnoides, assembly GCF_040182565.1. Taxonomy (NCBI): domain Eukaryota; kingdom Metazoa; phylum Chordata; class Aves; order Anseriformes; family Anatidae; genus Anser; species Anser cygnoides. The sequence goes on along the minus strand of NC_089912.1, from coordinate 78,871,161 downwards.
TCTTTAGATACTCTGCTGCTCCTGAACCAGTTCTTCTGTCTCAAGCTGTGCACCCTGAAGATGCAGATAATTTTCAACGTATTTCCCTTTGTGACTTTTCACTTGCATTTCCCTTTTGGTAAAATGGCATAACATAGTTCATGTGGCTCTGAATGCTACACACAACAAGGATTGTATGGGTCTTCATTTGGCCCAATCTGGAAAGTAAGATTTTTATTTTTATTTTATTTTATTTTATTTTATTTTATTTTATTTTATTTTATTTTATTTTATTTTATTTTATTTTATTTTATTTTATTTTATTTTATTTTATTTTATTTTATTTTATTTTATTTTATTTTTATTTTATTTTTATTTTTATTTTTATTTTTATTTTTATTTTTTTTTCCACTGGCTTCTGCAGAGATTAAATTAAGACCTATAAGTGCTAAGCATTATTTTAAAAGTTGCAGCCAAGATGGTATAGATTTTCTCCATATATATGTGATAGAATGGCAGTACATTCTAGAGGTGAATGTAATAAAATTTTAAGAATATGCTACGTAATGATAAAATTCAGTGGTTTCAAGTTATTCTAAAATCACCAGAGTTCATCAGAATACTGGTAAAAGCCATGGATGGGATTTAATAGTTTTAGAGAAACAGGCATGTTTTAGGTCTGAGTCACCTTATAAAGAAACAGTGTAAAGAGTCTGGGCAAATTTAAAAGAGAAATTGTGTTGATATACAGTAATCCAAGGCATAGATTTTTAAAATTTAGCAAGTCCTACTGAGTGGAAATGGTTTATGCCAGGCTCGGTCCAGATTTTGCTGAATCATAGACTCACAGAATGTTTTGGGTTGGAAGAGACCTTAAAGATCATCTAATTCCACCCCCTGCCATGGGCAGGAACAACCTTCCTCCTTTCCCTCTCCAAAACTACATTCATCTTGGGAGTGAAACAAATAACCTCTCTTAGCTAAAAATCACATGGATACCTAGGAGGATTGGCTATCTCAAGAACAGATGGACATTTAGTCCTGAAATTCCCTGTTGTATGCAGTTCATCACTTTGTTGAAGTAGTTCAGGTTCCAAAAGAGTAAATTAAAGGTGTACTGATGTAGTGTGGGAAACTTAACCTATACCTGTTAAGTTTTATGTTGCTTTGTGCACAACCGCATATAAATTATTTGTGCATAACTTTAGGCTAATGGTTTCCACTCCATGGTCTTGAGGAATAGCTCAAATCATGAAAACTTTAAAAACTTGGCTGGTGGATGCTTAAGGATGTCCAGTGTTACCTCCTTAGCCAAGCATGGATATATCTAGGTGGAAAACTAGGGCTATTTAGGTGAATAGTTGCTAGGCATAGGACATATGAGGAGGAGTGGATTGCATGTAGTAAGAAATGTAAAGTAAATGAGGCAGGGCTGCTATGCTGATAGCTGGAACAGCCTGATGCATCTGCATGTAACGGAGAAGCAAGCAAGGAATCTGAACTACCATGCAGATGTTTTTTTCTTCCAAAGGGCTCTTTTACAGCAGGAAGAGTAAATGTGGGAAGTTCAACTGCTGGCATAAGAGACACAGTATCAACTGAGAGCTTAAACACAGGCTCACAATTCAGGTAGTGCAGATTTCTTGTAGTACAGTTATATTGATGAGATTCAAGCTGACAGAGAGCTGCCAAGAGTATGCTGTGCAATATGGCAGGTGGTAGGATCTTCTGCTAACAGCTCAAAGGTGTGCCTGAATATGAACACAGAGGAATTTGGCCATAATGCACTGTGATGGTCAAGGGTCTGCTTGGACACAGACATTTCTGGCCATCTTATTGTACAGCTATTGCAGGAGAAGTTGGAATGGGATCCAGCCTTTCATGGTTCAATACACAGGGTCCTGAAAGGTCTTGGGCTTCTGTGCCCTTGCCTTTTCTGTGTGCAGTATGCAGCAGGGCACTTGTAAGAACTTCAGTTTAAGTTCTGAGAGCAGATCGAGATCCCAAAGATAATTTTTGGAGCTGTGGGTGTTGTGGGACTCTGTTGAAGAGAATACATTCTGCCACATTCCCCAGCGAAAACTGAGTTGCAAGAGGGTGCTGTCAGTTCATAGGCAGAGCACAGTCACATACAGGTTTACCAGTTTACCACTTCTGTACGTTTGTACTCTTCTTTTTGCTAAGGCTGCCCTGCCCTGTTCTGCAAAGGATAAAAATTATTCAGAAGAGCAGTCGTGTCTGCTGACTACTGATTCTTGTTTGTGGTAGTCATTCTGGCTACGTGTTGTCAGTCGCAGGTTAAATATCAGGGCTGGGGCTGCTGAGGAGAAAACTCATTCTGTTTCCAAAATGCTCATATTTTCTTTTGCAGATCTGTCACATAATCTCACATCACCTAACATATTATATTCTTACTTTTGCACCCTAAAAAGGCCACTGTGTCTTTCCACTTCCTTGGAACGTTTGAAAGTGTTTTCCCAACAAACACATATACTATTTATTTTGTATTACTTTTTTTGTGTGTTGGGGGAGGGGGAAGAGAGGTAAGCACAGGCAAATGTAAACTATGGTACACTTTCACAGACTTGGCTTCCAAATTACTCTGTGACCTTGAAGTCTTCAGGTGACAAGTCTTCCCTTGTTTGCTCCTCTTTATTTTTGGATAAATATTATCACTGGCTGCAACTCCTCTGACCTCCCACAGATGTCTTTAAATGAAATTGCTGATATACTTTGCACCAGGGAGAAGAGAAACTGATGAAAAAATAAAGATATCAAACAAACAAAAAACAAAATGAAACACCAAAAAGAAAGACATGTCTGTGTAGACACAGTTAAGAAACTCTGGAATGGGGAATGCAAGCTAAAGAAAAGGCAGTAGATTTCTCATTTTCTTCTTCTTTCTTCCTTCCCCCCCTGCCCCCCAAAACAACCTCTCTTATATAATCCAGGTTGCAAGGATACTAGTAAATGGCATAATACAAAAGCCTACATAAGAAAAGCATATCTGCCCTCTGCTTCTGCTGACAGCTCTGCCCAACACAAAGCCTATCTACTAAATTTCTCTGTGCACCTCTGCTAGAAGCAGTATGGCCAGGACAGCACTACAGGCTGCAATCAACGGATCACTATTGGCTACATTTTCTTTTTTTGTTACAATAGAAATGAACATTGCCACATATCAGCCAAAATTTTCACCTTTTTCATTATTTATCTTGACATGATTTTATGTTAATGTTTTCTCCTATCCCTTTCTAGGCTGAAGAAAAGGGAGAGTTGTTTAGGGGTGAAGGTGTCTTCTTCCTATACATAAAAGTTGCATTTTTTTAAACTGCCAGTGCAGAGCCTGATATTCCCTTGAGTTTGCAGATGAATGTCTTCTTGGCAGTGTAGTCTTTGGATTTCTTTTCTTTTATTAACATTCAACCCCAACCCCACCCCACCCCCAACCCTCCCCTGGATATTAATCTTCATCAGGATGTCCTTGATGCCATGTCTCAGGCTCTTCTGCACACCAAAAAGTGGCTATGACAACATGGGCTGGATAATACTAGACCACAGTAAAAAATTTAGATGCTGAGTTTGGTTGGCATGGCCACGGCCTCCATCTTACTTTTACTTTATTTTACTTTTCTTTATTGTTTTATTTTATTGCAACCAGTTCTAGCAAAGACTTCCCTAAGTTTGTACTGGTTTTGAGGAAAGAAAATCTGAATTTCTACCAGTTTCTCCTATTTTGATTTTACACAGTAAAATTGTCAATATAATGTGATAAATTATGGCAAACTTCTTAATTTGTGCTCTGAACTGATACACCTAAGACTGAAAGGCTTTTAGTTCAGCACATTCCTTCATTGTAAAACAAAAGCACTATCGAAAAAAAAGCAACCCACAAAGTCCACCCCTGACAATTTTTATGATGTTCTCTAGCAGGGGACTTTCAAATAGACTTAGTCAAGACTCTGCTGATTGAATACTGTACCACTCCCAAATTAGCTGATACAGAATCCCATAGGTACGTGGTAAGAGTTATTCCATGCATCCAAATTAAATTACCGGGATCCTCGAAGAAAAAAAATATTCCAGGACTAGGCCACCAGACAAATCCTGGGAGTGCAGGGAAAGCCATAATACATTTCAGATGGCTCAACAGGGCAGATGGGTGCTCTGTTACCACTTTCAAATAACATCACTTTTGTTTTTAAGAGCCAACGTCCTCTACCAGGTCATGCAGCAAAGACAAGTCATCCAGATGGGTTAAGTGCACTCCCAGAGCAAATGTGTGTGCAATGTGTTTTGATACTTTGTCATGTAGGTTATGTCATTTCAGAGGGATACAGATGTTGCCTGAGGAAAAAAATAAATAAATAAAAAATTTCTGAGGGATAGTCTTAGAGGGACTTAAAAGGTAGTACAGGTTTAATACAGACTTCATGGACCTGTGGGACTCCAGAAAAGTCATCTTTCTTGCAGGGGTCTGACCTGTTCTCGCACACTGAATACACTTTTTTTTTCCTTGTCACAGAGTCCACACCACTCCTGCATGTCTTAAACAGGGATTCCAGACATTTTTGGAAACATGGGTTTTCAAAGCTCCAGTGTCCAACTCCTTGTGCATCAGTAGGATTCCTCAGCCAAAGGCCCTTGAGGTAGAAATTTCTTCTCCTTCACAATTCACTAGAGCATAAGTCTAACCTGCTTTTGGGCGTGATATAAGACACAGACCCTGTGTAGGCTCTTGTCCTTCACAGAAGAGCGTGACAGGGAACAAATTAGGGCAAACAAATGGCACAGCTGATTCCGCATACCCTTGTCTTTGGGACACAGTTCAGCAAGGAGGAACAAGACTGTAGTAATGAGCCAGGCTGGAGCACCTGTAATTCTGAGAGCCCAGGCTTGTTGATGGGAAACTTTTCCTTGCACATTTCTCACAGGAAGGCAATGCAGACACTGCAGGACAAGTGCACAAGCACTCGCTTCATACTCCTCTGGTGGCATTCTGCAGATGTTGCAGGCAGTTGTCTTTGGCATCATTACCTCACCATGGATGTCAACTGTCTATGAGATACAAGTGCAGAGATATTTTGTAGGAATAGGAAGAGATACAAACACAAGAGGGGAAGTACCCTGAACAAGCATTCCTCACTGCATGTGATGATCTCTATCCATGGAATATATTTCAGTAGAATGTAAATGAATTTATCTGGCTTAACTTTTGGATTATGAGAGTTTATTTATTTGCTTACATTTGTTTTCATCTTTCACGTTGTTAATGTACTTCCACTTCATTAGCAAATGCATAGTCCTTCAGAGGCTCTAATGTTATAGGATGAATGTTTTCCTTTGTACTTTTGGTCTGGTTTTGTAAGCTGCTGTTCCAGAAAACATGCCAGGTTTTCAGGAAGCCATGTACCTTTCTACCTCTGGCAAAATCTCCTAGATATGTTAGAGCAGTGATATCTAAAGTATAATTTCTTTCTTCATCAAAAAGGTGTGATTGATATTTAAATACTGCCATCCCTCACAAGGACTGCAGACCTCAAACCCTCTGTGTTACAGCTATAAATGGCTTATATTGATATCTTCTACATGCAAAACAAAATAAAATATTTCTGGTGAGAGTTCCTTATAATAAAGAAGTAGGAATTTCATCTCTTTTTGTTTTATAATAAGATTGAAAATATATTGCTTTCACATGTGCAAGACTCCCAGATTTCTTTTGCACCTCTGGCAGCAGATGCTTTCCAGGCAGTGTCTCTCTCAGACCTTTGGTCATTATCCTCCAATGTCACCCAGCTAACTATCACCACAGGCTGGAAATCACTCATGAATCATGACTTCAGCAAGTCTCTAGGACCTCAGATCTCCTCTGACCTTAAGCACTCTCTTCAATGCCATTAAATAAATTAAATGTTTAAATTACCTATATTAGTTTTAATTGTATAATTATAGAGTCAACGAGAAATAAATCTATAAAGGGGAAACTCTAATCTAAAAAAGGACTTGCCCTCACTTCGAAGTGGATGAACATGCCCGTGGAAATGATAGTGACTGTAGCCTCTACAGCAAAGCCAGCTCATTTCAAGCTTTCCTCAACTGTTGTAACATAATAGAAATAAAAACAGTATGTGTAGTTGAGGGCAAGCTTCCTCATGTTATTCCAGTATTTCACAGTTATATCCAAGGGAAGACAGTAGCTTTCTAGGTGTTCATTGGGATGGGGAAATAGGGAAAGTCTTCCTCCGAGATAGGCATATCCTGCAGGCAAAGGTCAGAGAAGGTGAACAACAAATAGGAAAATTTTAGAACTAATAAAAATCTCTTAAAATAGAATTGTTTTCAATGTGAACACTGTAATCTGAAGTTTAATTTAACTTAATTAAATTTAATTACATTTAATTAGCTTAGCTTTTACTTAGTTTAACTGTGTCCTTTCATATACACAACAGGTCTCACGTATCTCCATTTACCTGTAGACTCTCCCAGTGCAATAAAGGCAGTGGGGAAGATCACACTATCCAGTTTCGTAGTGCCTTGACATATGCTTTTAGGAGACTGAATGAAGGCTGAAGAGTAAACCTATCTCCTTGTGTAACAGGGCTCTAGGTGCAGGTGCATACTAGGGATCAAAAGAGAAATCACACATAGGCAAAGGCAACTTGCAGTGAGGGAACAGGAGTCGAGTCCTTTGCCTTTGTAATTTGTCACCTGCAGCACAAGGCCATCTCGCAGGATGACAGAAGCTGTCGTTTCCCCTGTGCCTTTGGGCAGGCTGCAGAGCAGGAGAGAGAGCGAGTGGGAGTGACGTGCCTTGTGAGAGCCGGCAGCGTTACCTCTGTAGTTTCCAAACAGTATTTGTCTTCAGTTTTCTGCTATTACGCTGGGGACTTACAGCAGCTGCCCTCCATGTCTGAGTGGTTAATAAAGTTGATTTACACTGTTTATTTCTGTCAGGAGTCCATCAAGCATATTTTATTTTGCCTCTGGTAAGTCCCGATTTGTTACTCTGTGGTCTGCTTCTCCAGACTCATCGATTCCATAAAAAGAAAAACATCATTATGACTTGCAGCCAAAGTAGCCGTTCGCAAAGGAAAGAAGTGTATTCAATATTAGCACCTGCTTACAGTTAACTCTATCTCTGTTGACATTACCCTTACCACTTTCGTTGCTAAAATATATATGGAGGGTGTATGTGATGTGTGACTCATGCTGATTACAGTGATTTTGACTTAAAAGTCAGTGTGATGTGCCATAGTTTGGTTTTCCAGTCAGTTTAAGTAAAAATTATGTGAGGGAGGTAAAAAGGCCTCCTTCCTTTCCTCAGGAAGAGTCCTTTCACCTTCAGTTACAATTTCTCATGAAAGGCTTTCCTTTTTTCATTTAGCTCTCCTGCAGATTTTGGCTGATGATCCTCCTCAGTGCCTTGCTCCTACCTCCAGAAAGAATAGAAAAACATTCCCTGTGGAGAAAGAGAGGGATAAGAGTTACTTCTTGCACCTGCAAAGCTGGGAACCACAGTTGCCAAGACATCCTGTAGCAACGGTAAAGAAGAAACTCTGTTGTTTCCTCCACCCAGCAGCTCCTGGGAATGAGGATCACACTTTTATAAAGACAAACTGTCGTTGCATCAGATATACTGAAAAACAAATTGCAGGGAAGCTGGGCTATGAATTGATTCTCATTGATTAAATTCTCATCTTGGGCTGCTGGAATAGTGAGGAAGATCTGAAGGATCCTGTTGTGTGACAGGGCTACATAAATCCAAGGATTTATGTCAGTACATAAGAGAGCACCTTGGACATATCCAGTTTTGTACTTTCTAATTGAATATAAAACTAGGGCTTGTTTACAGTGGAAACAGGAATTAATTAGGAATGAAAATCAGTGGTGGCTACCAGGTTGCCATCATACTTTCAGAAGTCTCTCTATGTACTGGGTGATGTTTTTTGCTAATAAGATTATAAATAGAATAGGGAAAGTAAAAAAAAAAGAAAAAAAAAAGATTTTGTTCTCAGAAAGTGAAAAGCTGATGCTGGGGGTGGGTAGGAGAGCTCATCTAAAGAATACTTTTTCACATGAATATATCTGGCAGCTCTCAGAGTGATAATGCACAAACTAGGCTTCACTTGAGACCACTGGTCAAGCATCAAAAATAAAACTTGCATCTCCAAGCCCCCAACAAAGAATGTTGCAAAGGTCTCCAGGTGAAAACTGGTGGAAGCCAGTGAGCCCATGCAACACCTTAAAGCCCTGTCACCTCAGGGCCAGGACAAGATAGTCCTCAGTGCCAAAGGCAGAGTAACATTGTACTTTCATGCAACTTTTCACATCACCTACAATATCCTTCCTCCTGGAAGTAGCTTTTTTCAAGCTTAGCATGGCTAAATCAGAACTTTGTCCAGCACTGCCCTTGGGTTACACTATATACTCACTACCCACCCTCAAATTGCACTGTTAAACTCTTGTGCTGGGATACCAAAAAACAACCTTGACCACATTCAAGTTGCTAATGGGTGAATTATTATCCTACCATACTCATCAATGTTACACAATTCTTCCCTGTACTCCCTGTTCTAATTAATCTGTTATCTAGTCATATACTTCCTGGACAGTGTATCCTGCTTTTGTACAGCATCTTGCACACTGGTGTACCAGGTTGTTTTTTGGGGGTGCTCCCAGATGCTATGTTACTGCAGGGATTAAATATCGACAACAGTGAATAGATTCAAATGAAAAATAACAGAAAGAATGAGAATGGTATTTGAGATACATTAAGGAGCAAATGGAAGAGTTAACATGGTGGAGTTGACGAAAGTTTACCAGCACTAGATGATTTAGTTGTATTTTCAGCAAGCTAAAGGCACATTTGTCACAGTTGTTTCTGAGAATAGTTTACTACCTTCATCAGGAGTCAGAAAACATTGATATATCTATGAACACTGCCAAGGGTTTTTCAAAACAAAGACTGATTTTTTAAAGGAAAAAATATTTTATTCCATTTCACAAAGATTTAAACAACAACAACAACAACAAACACAATACTTAAATATTTAACATTCTAAAAAGATACAGGATAAAGACAGCAATACTGTCATCTACCTCTCACAGATTCAAAGGCCCTGTGGTTTACCTAGCTTCTAAAGAAAACATCAGTCTTGTATGAACCATGAATATTTTCTTATTTCGAAAAGGATGGACTTGGAAAAATTCCATCAACATTTTGTCTACACAATAAACCATGAATCAATTATTGGCAGTCAGAAAAGCCATGAACATTTGCCATAGATTTCCTAATCTCTGTGTTGGCTGTTGGTGAAATCAGTGGGGTAGGTGAGGTGAAAAGTTGCTTTTGTTTTGGAAAAATTACTCTCTGCACTATTTTTTGTGTGTGTGTGTGTTTGTGTGTCAAAGAGCATACCATATGCACATTCATTGGTCTCTCATCAAAGACTGACTTACTGCAGTAAAGGATAGGATTATGTTTGCTGAGTGTCTGGAAGTACACTGAAAGAAGAAAATTTAGTTAGTCTAGGAGACAGTTCACTTCAATGCAGCAATGGAATTACTTATACCTGTATAATTTCATGGTATTTTGCCACATTCTGTTATGTCCCAGGAAGATACAAGCTATGATGTCAGCAAAATACTTATTTTTAATCCTCTGTAACCTCATTTAAAACTCTTATATTTCTAGTCTTAGAATGAAAATACTGAAGCCTTATTTCACCTTTCTAAAATTTGGTCTTCTTTCTGGCTACATGCTGAGAAGCAGAACTGAGAACATGTAAGGTAGTTGAGTTTTTGGTTTGCAAAACTATTTGCAATCTTGGAAAGGTTCAATGTATAAGCTAAAGTCACTTGAGGGCAGCTCCATCTTGTGGGACTGCTTATTTAACCGATTACCAAAAGCCTACCTAGTGCTGTCAGCTTTTCAGGCTAGATTTTTTGAACACTAATTAACTTTTCTCAAATATGTTTTATAATGAACTAGACTAAAAATAAATAAATAAATAGATAGATAGATAGATAAACTATGAAGGACAAATTGATTCTTTTCTTTTTTTTAAATATTTCCAAAAATATATATTTATATATATATATTTGTTTTAATATAGAACTATGTCACAAGAACTGTGCTTTATGAGATGACTTAAATTCTAATTAAAAACCTTCCACACTTGATAACCCAAATATGTCAGTTTGAACACCATTGCGCGCCATTCCTCTTCAGTTGCCTCATTTTTCACCTGTTCCCTGGGGTTGGGCCCTCTTCCTATAGTACCTCCTAGTCAGTATATAACCTCCCAGAATGCCCATGATACTCTGCTTTCCTTTGCTGGGAAGAAAGCTCCTGCTGCATCACATCCCATGCAAAGATGAGTTTGTAATTGGAAACATGACCATGAAACTCCTGTACAGCATAGCATAACTGTGCTGCTTTCAGTTGCACTAATTTGGGTCTCTTATCAAAATGTTACCTTTAATTTTTAATCAGAATAGAAATGTTGACCTGCTCTAACAAGTCAATATCTTTTGTTCAACTATCAGAAATGGATGCCTTGTCTTTTCAGTACTTTATTTCTAAAAATAACATACTGATTATAGCCAAGTCTGGATCAGCCTAATTTGTAGATCATCTTTGATAGTATCCTTTATATAGTAGTACTGTATAAGAATTCATATCACTTCTTTCATTTTTACACTTTCCTTTGTGATTTCTACTACTACAACCACACAGGCGGTATTTCTAGGTCATTTTAAAACCATGTTATTCTTTTCCTTGGGGATACTTGCTATTCACATAAAAATCCCAAATGTGCCCATTTTCTTTTGCTCTTATTCCTACGTTCACACTTGTTTCATAAGACTTGACAGATACATTGCATCAAATTGCTACAAATGACATAGATGTGTATAGGATATGAAGGTACTGGAGGGAGAAAAAAAAAGAGAGATTGAAGAAAAAATTGTTGTGAATCCAGCAAGACATTGTAGGGCAGATGTGTTTGAAGCCAAAAGGGACTGGACTGGAAGAGTTCAGGCCACTAGAGGAAGGACAGATGTGAAGAAGAACCTGTTTTCAGCACAGAGAGAAGTTTTATGAGCAGGAAAGGGACAGAGATAAAGGATTTCCATGGGCAAGCAACAGCTGACCATGAAAGAGCAAAGTTGGAGGGCAGATCAGCGTATGAATGGGTGGCTATGTGAGACATCCATAGGTTGAGAAGAAAGAGGGAGGATGAGACAGGATATTGAGGGTAGTAAAACAGATGGACAACATGCAAATATCAAAACTCCTCCAGGCAAGCCAGCTTGATTTGCCCTTTTCCCCTTTCCCAAACTACCCAGCACTGTTAGTTTCAAACCTGTCTGACAAAAAGATGATGGAAGATCTTTGGCAGAGGGGACATTCTTTCTGGTCTGTAGCTGTGGCTGCAAATGGGTACCATTCAGCCAACCCAAAATTCAAATTAGTCTCCAAAGGTCACATTCCCACTTCAAAAGAGATAGGAGGTGCCTTCTGTCATCATGTCCAGAGAAATGTTTATATAAAATTGTTTATTTAATGAATCTTTAGAGGAAGTAAGAGAAAAATCAAACTTGTGAATGATTTTGTATATATTCATTTTGGCGTTCTCAATGGAAGAGAGCTTAAAAAGAGATAACGTAGAAAAGAAATGTTTTTACTAACTTTCTCCTCACAATCCAGTCAGGAAGATTAGAAAACTTATGCTACATATCTAGAATTTGAGTCATTTGCAATCTCTGCTCATTTGTAGAAATCCTGGCCAAAGTCTTTTCATAAAAGTGAATTATCTTCTCCAAGAAAACAGTTTATTGGAATTCAATTGTTCTGTGACACTTTGTTGACAAAGGCACAGTATTCTGTCCATAGCTAGAATGACAGCATTTGATACAAAAAAAAATAGCTTAACTGCAGAGTAAGTGACTACTGTAGTTTTCGGCCCTGGGGAGAAGCAAAACTCCCTACTCCCAGCTGAACAAACTCATAATTTGGTAGATTTTTTTCCTCTTCTCCCCCAGATCCCATCTGTTTTGTACTACTCCAGATATCTAGGCTATTTTTTCAGCAATATTTGATTTATTTTCAAAGCATAGACCTGTTTGCAAATAGAAAAAGAGAGGAATGAAGTGCCCTTATGCTAAGAGACTTAGTGGGATTATACAGTGTAATATCAGCATGGTAAGGGCTCCAGGGCAGTAGTGTCAGGTGATTGCCCCTGCCTCTGCATAAGCTTTCTGGAAGAGATGAAAGGGCATAAATTGCAAATGCACAGAACACAGTTTGATCACAGTGATAAGGGGCCTGTCAAAATCCTAAAACCCTCAGTCAAAAAATAAATGCAAGTTCAATTCCATTTTTCTGTATTGAGTCCTTGTTAGAGACCTCATTCAAGCATGATAAGTCATGCTATGTTGGGATAAATGTAGATGTTAGTGCTTCTCCACTTGCTACTGTCTCTTGTCACGGAAGCATTACAAGCACATGCTACTGTTTCAGTCAAGTCTTTTGGATATGAACATGGAGATAGACTTATGCATCATCATCACTAAACAGATACTCTACTGTTTGTTTATTTCATCTTTGTACCCACAGCAGTAGTAATGGAGCAGCATACACGAGTATATTATTTTTAAAGAGGGGCAAGCGAGAGGATCATACATCCAGTGTCTAATCAACATTGTCTGGCAATGACCACTGGTCAACCTTCCTCAATGCAGCAAGGCAGGATGTGGGCCACATCAGTAGTGGCACATCCCTCCCATTCAAAGTGAAGGGGGAACAAAAAACAGAGGTCCAGGGTGGACTAAACCAGGAAGCCAAGGATGAAGGGAGAAGTGTTTCTGAAGATAACTAATCTTACTAATGTGCTTTGCTTTGCTGCAGCATTCTTGATGTCTTTGGTAGGAAAAATCCACAGCAGAGTTTTGTTCTGGCAGTATTTGTCTGTTTTATATAGTTATTACTTTTCTTAATCTTTATCTTTCAATCAATGTTTGATTTATGCTTTTACAGAAAAGACAGCAGTTAATCTATGTGGTCCACAAGCTATAAGAAAGAAATAAAGATGCTGTTATGATTTATAGTACATAAATTGTCCAGATTACCTTCTGAGATATATTTATTTTACTTCAGAAGAATAGACTTGTTGTTGTAAGCAGACATGAGGAGGGAAGCATCTTTGACTTAGGAAATTATTTTAGTTTAAATTATGAGGAGGAACTATAAATGCATAGAAAAATATCAAGCATAAAATCAAGTTGATGAAGACAGGTTGAAATAAGAATTTAACTTCAGAGGAAATGTTTATGGCTAGATTTGATAACTACCGGAATATGAAGAAACCTTTTTTTGCTACAGTTCAAGAAAGTAGGCTACCTGATTCTCCCTGAAGCCAATATCTAAATATTTATGAAGATGTAGCCAAGACTCTGTGAAAATATAATACAGTAATGGAACTCATTTGGGTGGCTTTGGCAAAAAGATTGTTCATTAATGTTATTGATGTACACTGGAAGACATCTGATGTGAAGTTCATAATTGAAATGTTACAAACACTTTAGCATATGGATCCTTCACATTCACTTAATTGCCAGTTTAGTAATAATTTTATGTAATGAGGAATTATTAATAATACGTGAAATACTAAATTGACGTAAACACCAAAAAACATAATATGACATCCACTGTGCAAAGGATGTTATAATTCCAGGTGTCTTTGTTACATTTCAAGCAAGGAATATAACTGGTCAAATTCATCTTTCAAAACTATTGACTTTATAAAGTTTTAATAATTTTTTATATAATTGTGTTTAAAGGTAAAGCTATTAATCAGATGTTCTTATTCTTCATTCTTAATATCCCTTATTAGCATCCAGTTATGACTTAAAACTTGACAAATGATCATTAACAAACTGCTTCACAGTTTTGTGGTACAAGTCCCACTGTGAAATAAATCTCTATATGCTGTTTCTTTGATTATGTAGGCAGATACCAATACTCTGCTTAGAGAGTTGAGAAAAGGGGACCAAATTTGTCTCTTTCAGAGTTGCAGTTTAATCATTCTAGAAGACTGTGGTATTGGGACAAGAGATCTTTTATCTCCAGCACACAAATAAAAAATCTTCCGTAAGTTTGCAATTACTGAAAGTCAATAGCTTATTGTATGAGAAATGTACTCTTCGAGGACAAATGCCCACAACACAGTTATCACCCCTGTTGCTGCACAAAGCAGATTGAGAGGGCACGGAGAGTGTCAGGCACCTCCCCAGGTAGTCCTCGTCACGGCAGGATTGGTGCACACTGATGTGGGGACCAGTCAAGTGTGCAAGGCCACTCATTCTCTGGGAGCCTTGTCTGGTCTATGACTTCATTTTCCTGAGTCATTATGCTGACACATCTCATGGGCAACATCTTCAGTTAGAGAAAAAAGCCAATATGAGCTTTTACTTACACTGGTATAAATCAAGAGAAACCCCCCTGAAGCCAATGACTTTCTATACAAAATCATAATAGCAAGAGGTAAACTGAAGCTATTAATGAACAGCAAAATAGAAAGCAAAGTCTTCAATTCCATTTTAGTTCACTTCAGGTTTTAAGTGAGAAACACAGGATCTGAATTTCTCTAGTTCACCTTATCTGGGGGGTTGAGATGTTCTAGACATACACTTCGACATATAAAATACATTGTGTAGTACATGTCCACTTTAATAGTTCATGTACCTGAATGACCTTATCCAGAGTTATTGCATATATTTTTATCTTTCCCTTTGATTTTTATAAAGCTAACATCAGTGATGAATGCTTATTAAAATTGAAAGATCAGTATATTTACTGGAAGAAGGAATTTTCCAAACATCATTTAAAGAAACATGTTGACAAGCAAAGAAATTTAAGTTAGAAGTCAATTGTATTGCAGTTTTAGGTGGACACTAAAAATTATTGAAGTTCATAATCCTCTGAGAAAAGATAAGAAGGTTCCAGGATTTACTCCGATTGGTGAGGCTTCACAGGAGAACATCTGTGTGCAGAAATTTGCAGGACTGGAGTTTATTCATTATTGCATGCGTACTTAAACATATTTTAATCAAGTCTTACTATAACTTATGAGTTTTAGTACTGCCATTACATTTTAAAACATAAAAAAAAAAAAAGGGTTTCAAGTAGTTGTTTGCTGATTTTCTCCTTGGAAGAGTTTATTTTGGAATTATAAGAGCTATATTCAACAGCAAATAGGACACAGTCTTTAGAGAGATCATGCATATATGTTTCATATGGAGATAAAATGAATTACTTGTACCTCATACTATAACAAAGCAAAGAATTTTTCAGGTTATGTAAAATGTCTTTGCTCTTTAGGTAATATAATTTCAATGCTAGCAGATATGCTATGATTTGATGAATTACAATAATTACTATGTGCATTGTACTCTTCCCTTCTTGTTTTCACATTTGCAGATTTTTTTCTGTGAGGCTCACTAATGGTTTGTGCTTTAACCAATTTAATATATCCCTTCTTATAGTATTTAGAAGCATTTGTTTGTATAAAGAAATTGCTGTTGAACTGGCAAAAATGATCTATTTTAATATTTTAACAATCAGCGAAATAGTACTGTAGAAAAACAAAGCATTATACATTCTGAGAAATGTTACAATAGAGTATCTTATTTCTTGTAAAACATATTAAGCAACAGCAATCATTTTAGGCAAATGTTTATTTTATATTTGATCGCTAAGCAAGAGATAGTTTCATTCATCTTCATCTTTGCATTTTTAAGTCCGCATAATTTAGTTCACACTGGAGCACTAAGCAGAATGTTGATAATTTTTCTTTGTGCATGGTATTAAGTAAAAGACAAAGTATTGTTCTTTCTCTATTTTTTTTTTCTTTTTGCTGTGTATATAGCTGTAGAAGCATGACATGCAGGAGATGAGAAGCCCCTTGTCTTACCATCTATATCAAAGGTAGCAGTAGGAGATGGCAATATAATTTCTTCTCCCCTTGTGAAAGAGGACAGAAGGAATCATAAAGAGAATGAGAGAGTAAAAGAAAGTAGTTGATGAGCTGGAGAAGGGGAAATTCTGAAAATTCATATTCAGATATGGTTTCATTTCCTGATACTCTAGGATTGCAATCAATATTACTTATTTTGTGAAGCTCTTCTCATTTCTAAGATCTCTGTTCTTAGCTGTAAGAATTGTGTTCTAATTAAAGTCAGGGGATGATACTCTTGCTTATATAAAATAGTTTCTTGAACTCTATGGAGTCCCACTGAAATAAAATGCCAACCCATAGTGAGTTGTGACACCGTGATCCAGCAAATTCCCTGCAGCCTTTTTTACCTTGGATGGAGTTCTATAGAATATCATAAGGAAGTACATGAAATAAAAAATATGCACAATAAAAAACATAATTAAATGCTGTACATTTCACCTAGCTCATCAGGAAAAAATCTCTAAGATGACACAAGTGGGAGAGTAGACATATTTTTCAAAAAGTGTAACCTATAATAACTACAGCAGGAAAATATAAACTAGGAAGAATTAGTGATTAGGGATCCTGTCCTGAGGGTACCAAGCAATCTTGAATTTTATTTAAGTCCATGGGAGCCCTAGGTGCTGGAACCTCTATGAAGCATGCCCTAGGCGACATGGTAAGAATTTCATCTCATAACAAACCAGAAACACTGAATATTATCCTTACAGAAATGACTGTGACACTGGGAGGTTTTTTACATTAGAGCTGAGTGAACATTTTATTTGCTGAAAATTATTCCACAGATGTTACCTTTATTTCTCTTTGCAAACTGCCCACAAAGAGATAGTAACATTGTAAAATTCTCAGATGTACTTCTTATTCAAAATTAGTCACACACTTCTTCAGTGAATTTTCTCTTCAAAATCTGCTCTTGGTGAATATTTGAGCTTGCATTCACTTTTTCATGAGTTATTCATACTAATAAAGCTTGAGCACTCAAATGTTCCTGGAAAGCAAACGTGAAAGCATTGCAAACATGGTCTAATTGAAATCCACTTTCCACTTTGAGCAAATATTCGCGGAACATTTTTCCTACTATTCGCTTCGTTTTAGTTGACATTATGGGCTAAAATCTCACTGATGTGCACTAAAGAGAGACGTCACAGCAGAACCCTCTTCAATAATGCAGGTGCAATATTCCTGGAACAGGCAGGTCTCTTGAAACAGGCATAGCATGATTTAACCTGCTCTGTCCTTTTATTTTGTTCAGAGGGCAGCCTTTAAAGCAGACTGTTCAATGGCTAAGCGAACTCTGAGTGTTTCAGCCACACATCAAAATATAAGAGCCCATGCTGTACCTTGCTGCAAGCTCCCCTTCAGAGCTAATCAATAAGGTTATTCATCTGGCTTCTTTCATAATTACCAGTGATCAGCTTATTGCTGGTGTAAGATGGACTTCTTCAGAACATATATTTGTTGCTGGCATGGGAGGTCACCATACAAGCAGTGACCAGTAGTGTAACTTCTTTTATGTTTATACTGTATATAGATAGATAGATGCAGCTACTGTCCCTGAATCATTTTGCTCTTTGGAAATAGGCAAAAGTGGTCAATCTGGATCCACCCAACCTTCCTTTAGACATTCACCTTAGACATTTTTTAGTGCATCAGGAATCACATCCCACGGAGGAAGACTCTTAAGGTCCATGCAGCAACAGGAACCTCCTGAGGGCAATTCTGACCTTGGGTGGTGAGAATTACTCTCTGTAAGTGCCTATCTTTTCCTGTCAAGGAGAAGGAGGCCCTACAGTTACAAAAAGCTCAGTGAAAGTGCCTCAGAAAAGTGTCTGTGTTGGTAGGGACAAATCCAGACCCATTGTCTCCAGCGTCAGATTTGTAAAAATCCAGTTCTGACATCAAACTCTTACAAAACAATCATCTTCTTTGCATTCTTCTTGAGATGTAGAAAAGGCTAGTGAGAATCCATGTTTCATGGCAACAATTCCCTGCTATTCTGATAGCCTTTTCAGCTCATATACTCTTACTTACTCCTTCATTACAGGCTGAAAAGGATAGCAGATATTACTGCTTCTTCAGAACCGTCAGAGGAAGAAAACTTCAGAAAAGTTTATTACAAGCTGCACTTACTTCTCTCAACATGAAGGTGGCATTGATTATGTCACAAAGGCTATTGACAGATCACTTTTTCCTTAAAAACAGCTTCAGCAGGTTTCTTCCACCTCCTGGTGAACACCATCTTACCATTATTTTGCACATGGCTCCTCTGTGTCTCTGCTCAGTCACTTAGATGAGTGTCATTATGTCTCTCCATCTTGGTACCACATATAAAATCAATCTGCAGGACAGTATGAAACAAATAATAAGTATTTTTCCTATAATCCTTGAATAATAAATATGTAACTTACACATACATGTATACATATAAAAAAAAAACATTGTAATAACACTGTAATATTCATGCTTATTGTGTTACAAGTTTGTGGGTACCAAAATATTTTTATTGATACATTCATGCTGTCATCCCGACTGTATCTGTTGACTACATGCAGATAATAAAAAATCTTCACTGGAATAATTCTTCCTTCAGCATGACATATCCCATCTCAAGGAACCTTCTTCAACAGAGCTTTGAGACATGAAATTGGCTCTATCTCAAGCTTTTTTTTTTTTTCTCTTTTCTTTTGGTTTCTAACTACTCAGTGTTTAAAAATAGTTTTCTGCATACAAAATCGTGGTACCCAGTCATTTTCATATAGTTAAAATAAAGCACTACAGCTTGGATTTTAGGTCCAATGGTCACACCATAAGAATACAATTCATTCACTAATTAAATGCCCACTACCTCCATCACTAGCGCCTGCCAGCTCCAAATTTATATTGCAAAGAACTTTCATTTTATATGATGCATAGAAAAGAAGAAGGTGTGGGGGAGAGTGGGGAAGGAAGACCAAGAATATTAATATATAAGTAATATCTTCCTTTAGGTCAGGAGCACCTCAGACTACTCTACAGATAGGGCCACTAGAAATAGAAAGGAAACTCCAAGGTTTGTAATAATATATTAACTATATAAACAGTAGCTCTGAGTTTATCTATATATTATGAATTGCTCGTTGACATGCTTTTTGTGCTATTCTGCTACTACTGGTTTATTGCCCTATTGGATGGGGGCAGAAACGCATGTCATTGTTACATGGCTTATTGTTGAAGTGTTCATAAAGCTAGATTAGGCTGTGTTCTCGTTATGCTTGATCCTCCCTTGCAGCAGAGCTACATACTATTGTTTCTAGATACAAGTATCAGAATTAATATGAGTATTTATTTTAATACTAAATCGCCATTTCCCTCCATCCCTGTTATCCCCATATACTCATACACTTACCTTATTTAGTTATAATTTTTAGAGGCTGGTTTTTTATTTTTAATTGTTTGGTAGACTTAGAATGTGTAACAATGGATAACTGTGCAATACATTAAATACTTATGGGTATGTTGTGCCTTCTGTTATAATATAAAATCCATCTATTCTGGTTGATGGGTTTTAACCTCACACAGAATACTTTAAACTCCATTTGGACTTGTGCCTACAATCACCTTAGCAAAGTCTCTTAAGTAACTGCGCACAGCCTAATTAGTATGCATTATCAATTAACAAACTTAATAGCCGGCAGATTGATTAGATCCTCTGTTGCAGGGGCAGAGCTGAAGCGAAACAGAATGAAAAATCATTGCATGCATACACTGCTGCTTTGTTATTTTCTCAGATCCCCTCCTCCTCCTCCACATTCCTTTAATTAATGCATACATATGGTTCTGAATATCTTGTAAACTAGAGCTTGCTCTAACTCTTTAATAAAACTCACTCGTAGATGAGAGAGCCATAGTCCATGCCTTATTTATTTCTGGCTGGAAACATAACCATTTGTTTTCACCCAGGTCTTTCCCCTCGAAATGGTGCAAGTTTCAGAGATCTGCTGCTTATAAGATGCTTGTTTTCACAGCGATGGCATTGATAGGGAAAAAATGTGTAAGTCAGAGCTGTGTGCATCACTTCAGATATCCCATATCTGAGACAGTTCAGGCATCACATGGATGGTGTATTAACGCATACCACAAGGTGTATTCCACAATTATTGTTAAAAAAAGGAATAGCACAAAACACGATATGCCATTTTACATATTCTGTTCTATCAATGAGCTGGAAAATAAGAACACAGGAAAAAAATAACACAACTCTTATTTGGATAGCAGAGATCAGACTAAAAAGTTCACAATAAATTTTAGATAAAATGCTGTTAGGCAGGATTTGCCTCTTTAAGCATAATTTGATTCAAACCCCCCAAAGACTATGGAAAATAATGCTGAAGACAATCAGTTGCTGTCCTTTAGTGGTGGCAAGGTCTATTCTTGAGCAAAGCCTATTAACCTCTATACACTGGGCAAGGAAGTGATGTTTACTACAGTGATGTAAGCACTAGCAGCAAGTAGCAGAGTTTAATAACTATTTAGCATTTGTACAGCATTTACATATGCAAGTCACTGAAGAAACATTAGCTAATTAATCCCCACAACTGTGTGGTGAAGCAAATTCTGTAAAAATATCCACAGCCACTGATACAGTTAAGTCTGATGAAGGTGTAAAATGACTTTCCCAAAAGCATAAAATATGCTGCTGTTAAGATCAAGCTTAGCACTCAGGACTCCCTCATTCCCCCATCTGCATCCCTTAACAAGGGTGAGCTGCAGCAAACTTTTATCTTTTTCATAACCACAGAATTAATCCCAGAATCACACAACCTCATGGCTGAGGTTGGAAGTGACCTCTGGAGGTCATCAGGTCCAAGTCCTTGCTCAAGTGACATCAGTTACCTGAAAGGAAGGTAATGTAATCAAAAAGCCTTGGAGAATGACTGCTTCTCTGAGCTGTTATATTTAAAGAAGGTGAAGTTTATAGCCTCATATTTACAAAAAGACACCGAAGGACTGAATGCCCTTGTTAGGAAATAGGCAACAAGTAAGGGTGGTGTACCAAACTGTGTTTTTCTTTCCCAAATGAGAGGCCAAGCATGCTGATAGAAACTCAGTGAGTACTCTGACAGTACCTCAACAAGAGAAAAGATGCAGTGCATCACTGGTTTGAGACCATCCTAGTTGCGAAAAAAAAGCAAGAACTCCTACACCCTGCTGAGTTCAGGACTTTCTCAGGGCCAGGAGACACTGACTTTCTCAAATGTTGGCACTTAATGTTCCTGCAGCTCCACTGTCATGCTGCAGGTCTTGCAAGGTCTTTCTATGTGTGTGTTTCACTCCAATGCCATAGGTTAACCTAGACCACCGATTTTCACGTTGTGAGCACATTCTCCTAAGAGGGCAGACCAAAAGAGGCATAAAATATGTGGAAGCCACCTCAGCCCTTCATTTCTTCTGCAGCCTATTACTATGCCTTAACATCATCAGTGGGTGGCATCCCTGCCTATGGCAGAGGGGTTAGAACTAGATGATCTTTGAGGTCCCTTCCAACCCAAACCATTCTATGATTCTATGATTTTATGATCATCTTTTTTTCTCATCCACAAAAAGAAAACACAAAGATACAGCAACTGTTATTACTCTGATGTGAAAACAAATCATAGAATCATAGAATCATTAAGGTTGGAAAAGACCTCCAAGATCATCTGGTCCAACCATCCCTCTACCACCACTATCACCCACTAAACCTTGTCCCTAAGCACCACATCCAACCTTTCCTTGAACACCCCCAGGGACGGTGACTCCACCACCTCCCTGGGCAACCTGTTTCAATGCCTGACTATTCTTTCTGAGAAGAAATGTCTCCTGATTTCCAACTGAACCTCCCCTGGCACAACTTGAGGCCATTCCCTCTAGTCCTATCACTAGTTATCTGTGAGAAGAGGCCAACCCCTAGGTCCCCACACCTTCCTTTGAGGCAGTTGTAGAGAGCAATGAGGTCTCCCCTGAGCCCTGTCTTCTCCAGACTAAACTATATAAACAGACTATGTAAACCAATATGATTTACATAAAAAGTCAGGTAAAGTTATAGGCTCTCCTCCTCCCAGCTCCTGATGATGTCACTTAGGTATTATATAAAGGATCACATACAGTCTTAACCCGATCTACTCTATTCTCAAACTGAAGCAATTAAGACCTTTTCCATTGCCATGCAGATTTTTCCATGATTTCCATGTTTTGTTTTGTTTTTTTTTTTTTCCATTTACATCAACTAGCCTTCTTCTGCTGAAATAGAAGTCATATGCAAATATATATATATATATATATTACTAGGCATTTTGATTTAAAGAATTACAAGAACAACAGAGATTCAGAAAACTCATTCAAAGGATTTTACATCATAAAGAACCTTGCAAAGAAATCTAAAATAGAAGAAAAAACAATAATCTCAAATATCAAGGAGATAACTTCCCCCTGAAAAAGGCTGCCTTCATTAAAAAAATTCTTTAAGTAATAAGAAGACTGAAATTCCTTTGAGTCTAGGTAAGGATGGAGCATTAATTAACTGCCAGAGAATGGTCTCTCAACACTGCGGTAAGAAATATGCCTCTAATTCTCATTATGTGACCCAAGAGAGGGGCATTAGGTCTGTAACCAGTGAAACTAAAATGTGAAAACTTTTTTTTTTAATGATTGGGCTACTCAGAGAGCAAGAGGTGAATAATCACTTACTATCAAAGTATTCTCTTTCTCTAGATTAGCAGTAGCTCCATATAGTCCCTTCCTCCTCACCTAAAGCTTACTGTATTCCAAGACAGATCACTTTATGCAGCACACGATTTCTGAAAAAGAGAACATTAAAAAGTACAGCAAACTGGTTGAAACAAATAAGACACTGCAGCAACTTTTTAATACCTCTCTGGACATTGTTACAGTTGTTCTACACTTCTACATTTCTACAGCTGTTCTACATCACTCTCTGGTTGTTTCAATTACAGCTGTACTGTGCCCACCATTTCAGTACACACCATTTACTCTCCATGTAACACCAGGTCCTTGAAAGACTTTCAGTTTAGATTGGAATTCCTTCTTCTTCAACTCAAGTCTTTCTCAAACAGTCCTAAAATAATTAATCCCCAGAGAACTGTGTATACTTTAATGCATTCTCCCTTTGCCAGAAATTACCTTTGAAGTAATTAAGAAATCTGTGTGATTTCTGTTGTCCTGGGCCACACTTAGCCCATTCATTATTTATCCCTTTATCAGGTAACTGAAAATTAACACAGTATTCCAGCAGTCTCTGTGCCACGCTGGTGGTACTGGTGTCCAAATCAATTTTGTACCTACTTCCTTTGACCCAAAATATATTTTGCATTAAGAAAACATAGCAATGAGCAAAAATATTTTTATGCTCTTTCTCCTTATAGTCCTTACAAGACTCTTGTAAGTGATATATCGCTTCATTGGAAAGATTTGGCCCTTTCCAGGGCTGGCTGTGCTAAATGTTCTTTCTCTCCTTCTTTATACTAGGTACCAACATGTACCACATCTTAGTTTTCTAGTTCAGGAAGAATTACTTTACCTATATGTAATGATGTTATTGTTCATATTCCTATTCCCAATAAAGGACAAGCTTACACTGAGTCATATCTTCTTGTATTTGTAGGGATTATCATGCAAAACAAGCTACTGGACATCCTTTAATATGGATATTACCAAACTTGACAGGATAAACAACAACATGCTCTCACATACCTGAAAGCAGACACATAGCATATTGCAAAATGATTTATCTACATTTTGAGGACACTTTACTACATTTGCATTTGTTTATGTCCAATGTTTAAATATTGGATTACTCATCTGCCACAAACTTAATGATACAAGTATTTTAAGCCTAATTTTTCAAAGTGACTAGTAATTCTGGCTACTTAACATTTGGAAAGAGCCCAAATTTCAGAGTAGATGTTCAGCATTTTCTGAGAATTAGTCCATTTTATATACCAAATGAAATTATTCCTGCATTTCTTGTGGTGAATTTGTTCTACCCCTTACATCAGCAAATGTACCTTGAGGGGAAGAGTGGAAAAGGGAACAAAGCAAGCTAGCAAAACTACATTAGTAGCTAGCCACAACATTACACAAACTCCACAAATGGCTTGTGATTTATTCCAACTCCAGAAATTTTTGCTCAGAAACCTGTAAAATGTGTTTCACATTCTAGAAACAACCTGCAACCTCAGACAATCCAGTTAGACTTGCCAAATGAGATTATTTTTCTCTTCAGAGGGTACTATTGGCCAGCTGTAATGACGTTCAAGGAATAACCCTGCAATTAGAGAAATGTCCACCTCCAAAACTGAAGAGACACTGTGGTCTGGTTTTCAATGCTGTGTTGGAATATGACCATTTGGGAAAAAAAAAAAAACCACCACCAAGTCATTACTTAATTTGCAGAAGTCCTGGGACCTCTTGATGTCAATCATCATCTGCTCCTGCTACCTTTTCAATGCTGGCTGTCAGAGGAGCACAGAAAACTCAGCCAGCCAAGGGAGCGGAGACAGCTCAGTGCCCAGTGCAAGAAGGGCCATCCTCTCCTGCCCTTCCCTGAGGCTACAAACGATAAACCAGCTATGGTTTGACAAAGAGGCCTCAGCACACATCACACAGCTGACTTTTCAAACCTCTGAGATCCACAGACTTCTCCTACTGCTACAGCAACAGCAAGCAATTTCACATAACCTCACCGATAGGTCAAAGACCCTTATGACGGTGATGGGTAAACCTTCAGAAGAACCCACATCTACAGGATTGCTCACAACAACCCTGCTCACTTTAGGCAACCCATGTGTGGATCAGCTGCCTTTTTGCCCTCTGAGAGGAGGAGTTAGGGAGGAGGGCTGCACAGGGACCGCAGGTGCAGCAAGAGCCCAGGCTTACAATCTGCTGTGCAGGCACAGCCCTCCTGTAGGAAAAGGGGAAGTACTGCAGACATGACGGGTTTTAATGGATTTATTGCTGCTGTTGAAGCACTGAAAAAGTCAGACTTGGAAAGAAACTTAATGCTGTGGCATATTTGATTTTAATGGGTCAGGAAAGTGTTGGACACTTATAAGCAGCCGTTCTACATTATTGCTGTTGCCTTTATTATGATGTGTAAAAAATTAGAAAATTATATCTTAAAGCTTCTCAGTGCAAAACCCCTTATGTCAAAAGCATGTTCAGGCCATAAGATCATGATTAAAAAGGCTAGAATAAAGGTCTTCTCTGTAAATTTAATCTGCATCCTTTATAGAAATATGTTATGATACAGATATTAATTACACGATAACATACTTATTTTTACAGGAGGTCTCACTGAGTGTACTGAATGCATGGCTGTTCATTATGTCTTTTATTTTCATCACTCAGTCTGTGACTTCTTATGTTATTTACTATAAACCATCCAAACCCAGTGCTGAATACACTATTATTAATTTCCTACTGAGCTTCGTCTACAATCCTCATATAGAATTTTCTATGGAATTTACAAACACAGATTAACTTATCTTCACAAAGCCCCTGTGAGGTGAAGATGTGTGTTGATTTGCATGTTACAGACAGATGAACAGAAAGTGAGGATCATACGCATAACCCCCCTGGCCATATGAGAGGAGACAACCTCTGTCTCAGGATATAAGGCAGTGACCAGAGCTGAGACCAGAGTTATGGTCCTCATCCCTATTTCTTCTTCTTCTGTGATGCTGGGAAGAGGTGAATTGGAACCAGACAACAACCTCATTCCTTCCCTTTGCCTTGTATGAGGTAGGGCCCTGTGGACAAAAGTATTAAGTAGCAAAGCAGTCATAAAAAGTGAAACAAATTCATACTGGAGAGGCAGCCTTCTTCAGATGTTTTTAGAATATTTTGTGTGCTCAATTTTATAAGAATGGTAAAGTAATATTTATTTCACAATCTGTTTTGTTCCACTAGATCTAACAGCAGCCTTTGCTAGCAGAGTTTTATTGCTGTAACCTTTTTTCTTCTTTCCCCTGACAGATTCCACTCTTCTGTTATTTCTGTCCTGCTTGGTGCAAGTTCTCTTTGCTTTCTTTCAATACAGGTGAATAGGAGCACACTTTTGAGTGGTGAATAATTCCCTGCTAGAGAATTTGTACCCAGTATTTGTAGAAGAAACAGGAAATCACATCACCTATGACCTCTTGAAAGAAGAACTGCTTTGGAAATTATTGAGTTATTCTGACCATAACCTAAATGCACTGACTTTTTCCATAAGGAACTAGGAAATGCCACCCATTTAATTTTTTTTAATATGGAGGCACAATCAATATTCTTCTCTCTCTTTCTGTGGAAGACCCTTTATTCATGATTCCAAGCCTAGCTAAATAATAGGTAGGCCAATGATTTATTTTTAATATGAAAATCTTCTTATCTATCGAATACTTTAGCCCCACAAATGTCAAGTCATTTATTCAATTGTTAAGGTGACTGCTCATTTTCCATATTTTCAATGGAATTATTTCCACTTCAGTGCTAAAATATACTAAGCTTGAAGTAAATCAATTCCCTCCTTGTGCTAAAAATTAGCATAGCACAAACTAATCAATGCTATCAAACACTAGTGCAAAAGCTGTGACAATAACCGTATCAGTAAGGAAGTAAATTGCTTATTATGCCAAACTGAGAAAAAAGCCTCATCAGTCACAAACCATCTTATTCACAAAAATATGGTCTTCTATTGTTTTTTTAGAAGTGGACAAGCTTGTTCTGCATGCTATTCAAAACACATCTACTGTAATAATACAGGCCCCAGCCAACACCCTGTAAATTTCTACGCAGCAGCACCTTCCCCATGCACTAGCAAATACCAGTGCTTGGAAGTATTTATCAAGCAAACATTACAGGGACACAGGGTAGGCTACAGTGCCCATTCTCCACCACCCACCAGCCTTCACTTGGTGGAAGCCCTGCTAGCGTTCAGGTGGAGGTGTGTGTAGGGGTGGGGGAGATGGCTTTGCAGGTTGGGCAGAAACAGGAGAACAGGCTCTAGGTGTCACCTCTGTTGTCTCCAGCATCCCCTGTGACTAAGTACAGCAGCTCTGTGCCTCTGTTCCTTCAGCTGCAAGTGGAGGTAAAGAGGTCCCTGCTGACTAGTGGTGTTGTGGAGACAATCTGACTAATATCTGTAAAGCACTCGGATATGCGAGTGTAGGGGTATAATAGAAAACCTGTATAATAGTTCATTAAGGCCGAGCTGCTTCCATGCCTGTCTAACAAGGCTGTCGGCAAGGATGGCAATTAGTGCCAGTGACTGGACCAAGACCACCAACTAGTTTCCTCTGGGCCCCCAAGCAGCCATCTGATGATAATAATTTTGGGTCTTTACCAGGCAGGGATGGACATGAACTGATGAGCTAGAAGGGAAAGGTTCTATGTTCCATTACTAATATCCTGAGCCATCCAGTCCTACTATAAAAATTCACTTTTATTAAAAGGTTATTTCTGTCACTTGCTATAGTATCGCTATCATTCTCTGAGAAAGGAATGATGAAATATCATTTTAAATGTTATAAATGCAATATTTAAACAGCTTTTTTTTTTTTTTTTTTTTTTTATTCCCTCAGAAAAAGTGCTTTGAAAAGATATCTCCTCCAGTAAGTGTTAGTTCTTAACAGGGGCCAAGATTTTTAATCTCACAATTCCTTGTTCTTTGTAGGAAGAGGAGAAAAAACAGATCTGCAGTATTCTCCATGAGGTTAAAGGTTACACTTCTTGTGGTCTGAAGGGACACTTCTTTATTTATCCTTAATAAATTGTCACATACAAACAGAAGTTACTGAAGTATGTGGATATTGATTTCCAGTAATATAGTGACATTGACATAAAACTGATGTAATTTTAATAATACCTTACTTTCATAATAACACCTTTTGTCCCAGGAGGGAAACAAAATGTTTTGCAGGTATCACCTCATTCCTGGCTGTCGTGTGACAGCTTGAGTAAGACAACCCTCTGTGGCGCATCTTAGCCATTTACAGTGAGAGGCAACTACCAATGCCCAGATGAAACTGCAGACCAGAAGTAAATGTTAGAGTTTTTAAGACCCTGGAGCTGACACCCGTACACTTTAACCCAATCTTCTCAATGAATAACACCTCCTTCTCCCTGCGGAAGTGATGAATACAAGTTGCCAGGACTTGCCTTTACACAGTCTTCTGCAGAAAGGACTTCCCCTAACAACATACATGGATTTCCATTACGTTGTGATTCTGCAGAAAATTGTATCATCAGCACCACTTGTGCAGCTGAGATTATCAGAGTAGTCCAGGGGATTGAAACACACAGCTTCCATTAAAATTAATTAGATTACTTAAAAAATTCCTTCAGGGTGCTTCCTGGAAGCGTAACTTCAAAGTCACTGGCCCCGTCCAGTTCTCCGTAAACCGTGAGACAGTATGTACTTTGGGGAAGAAGGGCTGGTGGAGTACATAAAGGACAACCATAAAACAGATTGAAGCAAGTTTGTGGTTCTCTGCATGAGAAAGGACCTTACTTCATGACAAGCATAGACCAAGCATCTTACGGTGACAGTGTATTAGATAGCATAATTACTCAGTGTCTGACTTTGTTATATTTTGCATGCTGTGGTGTTGTTTTAAATTTATGCAGGATATAGGGGTAACTGATTCTTTTGGGGGCTTCTGATAAGAGGCACAGTTATATCATAAAAATGAACAATACTATTTTTAAAGAAAATTTCTGATAAAAATTTTCTCAGGCCATCTACCACTATTGCTGAAGAAAGCCAAAGTTTTACAATTACAAATGTTGCTAAGTAGGAGAGTAAAATCCTTGAGATATGAATCTAATTTACTACAGTGCTCTAAGATATACTTAAATCACCACTGTAATGAATATGCTAATGTCTGTTTTTTTTAGATGAACTTAAACTGATGAGTATGATTGTGAAAGAATAAAATTGTTCTCTTCAGGAAAAAAATGATAGCAGTACTAAATCAAGTGTCTAATACAAAAATATAATTCTATAGATTCTTTCAATATAAATGTCTTTAGACATGATCTGCAAAGTGTAGCAGTCCCCGTAAGGTTTGGCAGAGGCACTGGAAGGTTTGTAATTCACCTGACATGGAACATGGTAAGAGCTCTGAGTATGTATACGTACATGTATATAGGTAAGGAAAAGGTATTTATTCTAGTGTCATAAGTATGAATGCAAATGCTTCTTTATTCACAAATTTGATCCATAGCAAATTTCACTATTTTCAGTAATACTCACACCTTATCATACTACAGATGACTAGAAAGCATATCAGTGAATAATTCTGCCTGGCACAAACTTCCTTTTTCTACCACAAAGAAAATAATAGTAATAGTAACAATAGTAACAATAGTAACAATAGTAACAATAGTAACAATAGTAACAATAGTAACAGTAACAGTAACAGTAATAATAATGTGCCACCTGTGGCAAGGTGAGCTTTTTTTCAGCAGGATCCAAGGATGCACAAAACCTTTTACTTTTTCAATGCATGTGGCTAGGTAACAGTAACATCAGGGCCCTTAGCTCCCCAGTGGACCTTACCTATCCTGACCAGCCTCAGGACAACAGCTCATCTGTGTTCAGTTGGGTGTTATACACATTTGCAATATAGGAGAGGAAGCAAAATTTAATTAACCATTGGGTTTAGCATAGGTAGCTCTCACTGTCATCAGAGCAATTAGCAGAATAAAGTGCAAGGTACCCTGGCAGTCTCGGAGAGAACAACTGTGAAGTTGTAGAAGGGACTGTCTTGTACTGCTCTCCAGGCCATCTTTGTTCTATGTGTATGCAAAAGATACCCACTTATGGTGCTGTCTGGTGCCTATCACAGATCCTAAACACACTCCCAGGGGGAGATTATTAACGTTTATGTGATTATTTACATGACAGACAAAATAGAGTACAGGTAAGTATGACAGAAAGAGTTACAGAGTGAACATGCAGCTAATCAATGCATGTGAGCAGATCTGCCATGCTTATTCATAAATGTGTAAATGTTGTAAGTAATGAACACACAAAATGCGAACACACTCATTTATCTACTTATGAAGAATCAATTATTTTCTTATCATTTTCTCTACTCCAGCCCATACTGCAGAGGATCATTTTGTCTTACTTCACTGAAAATATAATAAATCTTCAATACATTACTAAATCTAACAAATTACTACAAATCTTGCAGTATTCTTTATTTTCTTATCTAAAAAGGACATTTGCAAGACCAAAGCTCCAAAGCGACCCACCTCTTGCTTCTTAGTTCAAGTCCATTTCATTTTATAAATTCATTACTTCTTGCACATAAAATTACTTCCCTTGATGTTTTTAAAATATACTTTTTCTGATTTCTGCATACATACAAATATTTTCACAGAACTATACTAAACCTAAACCTCCTCCCTGTTAAGTTAGTTTTCTAATTTAATTTATTACAAATAGAATTGAAGCACTTGTAGTGCTTCATGTAGTATTAGACTCAACCTCATCTGTTTTGACATGTATTTGAAGACTGGTTGCCTGGCAAATCTAACTATAAATCTAAACCAGATTGATGGAGCCTACTTCGGGCTATTTCAGGAGGATTTTAAAACATGAGTCCCCAGATTCACTAGAAGAAAATGAAGAAAATTTCTTCCCTAGAAGAAAAAAAAAAAAAAACAGAAAAAGAAAAAAAATATATAGTAAGAATTTGGTAAAATAAACTAATATGGTAATATTTCTTAATGAAGAGTTTTAATTTGAAATTAAATACGTAATAAAGAAAGTCAAGTACCTAGACAAGATCATGGCTATCCCTTTGGTACCTGTACATCTACCTATACAGATACTCTTATAACACAAGAAAATCTCATTCCCTGTATTTTCTCTGTGTTGCAGGGACTTTTCTTCTATGATTTTGCATACAGTATGATTCCTGGAAGAATGACCCTGATAGAACTTAGTCAAAGAAATGGATTTCATAATTTGTTCTACAAATTATGGTTATACAGATCTCTTCTACAATCATAAGCCAGCAGCTACACTACCTCTGTCTTCCATATAACATGTTTTTCCTTTGAAGGTAACAGTCCCAGAAGAAAGAAATTTCCAGTGGAGCTTGCAGAAGGATGCCTAGCATTGGGGCTGATCTCACAAACACCAGTACGTCACATATCACATGGCAACAGTAAAAGTTATATTCAACAATATAACCAGGAGCAGTGTGTTTCAACCAGGAATAAGTCTTTCAGGCTGTCCAGAACTCATTTGTCTGGAATGGATTTTGGGCAGGTACTGACCCCAAGGCAGTTCATAATATTGCATCGGGATGTGTCTACACGTGTGGATGTGTAATTAATTCAAACAGAGAAGAGACTGTTGATTCTTGCTTAAGCAATAAAGTCAAATTAAGAAATGGCAACTTCTCCTGACACTGGTGGCTTGTTCCCACCTCTAATATCACAGTTTGCCATCCCAGTGGTTGTGCCAATACAACTGTTTGCAGATGGCTGTGGGAGTGGATACAAATGAAAGGCTTCAAGCCCACAGTTGACCACACCATTGTAGTAACACTCCAAGAGAAAAATACAAGTCCTCAAAGGTTTCAGTTGCATAAAACTACAATGGCTATTCAGGCAAAATGGGATTTGATCATAACACCATTTACATTTATCTCTTACAATAGTGGAAAAAATCAACAAAACACAAAACAAGGAAGGGAGAAATAAGTAAATAATTTAATAAGTAAACAGTAACTAGTAATAAGTAATAAACTGAGAAATGTGGGTGAAAATTACCTGTTTAATTTGAGCACAAAGTGCTTTTTGTTTCTTGCCACCTTTTCCTTACAATCATTTATACAAACATAATTTCCAAGAGCTTCTCTTGGAACTGTCAGCTGCCCACCAGTTTAACCAATATCTCAGCTTTACAGTCATCCCATGACAATCACACAGGCACTTAAGAACAAATAGCATGCATCATATCACATAGTATCAAAGAAACAGTGTTTGTCTACTGAATCCAACTCTAGTTCTTGCACTGTGTTTTTTTTAAATTGTATCACCAAGAGACACTATGCATAATACTTTCGGCCAATAAATTGCCTAATTTCTAATGCAGGAATGATGAAGAAGAAAAAGATGAATAATTCTCATGATAACAATGAAAGAAGTCCAAGAAGGTCTTTCATGAACAGAAGACAAGTCTAAACTTTTTAAAATGTCCCAATAAACCTTTCTAAATTTACTGGATCACTGCAAAAGAAATCTATCTTTAAAGACTGTTATACCTCCCCTTTACAAGAATACAGAATAAATCAAGTCTCACCTGATTCTCTCTCTCTCTCTCATGTGTCTGAGCAGGTATGCATACAAACATACATTCACTCTTACACAACTGCTATGATTACAAATTCCCCAGGATTTTCAATTTGTACAACACACTGTACAATGCAGGATGAACCATTAGTAAGTAGTCCTTCTGAACTCTATAATATGCATACATGAAGTCATGCTTCTATGGGATTTGTCCAAAATATGCAGAAACAGGTACTGAAATACAATACTTTGCTAGTAATTGTCAACCACAAGAACTCCGCAATAAATTTAATTTACGCATACTTTACAAGAGTTTTTCTATACACATGCAAATTGCGATTTGCCCCAGTGAATCTCAGTTTCTTGCCTCACAATCTACATGTCAGACAATCCAGACACACAAAACAAGTAATTCTGAAACAAACTCTCAAAGGCTTTGGAAGCAGATGATACCTTCCTTCAGCCCGTCGTCACTCTCTCCTCAGGTGGAGATATTGTTGTCATCACTCTGGACTCAACTCAGTTTGCTAGTAGCTGCATTTATGTACATTGGTCTTCACCTCTTTTGGTTAAAGCTTGGGGCTTGAGGCTCTGCTTATTTTAATTTGGTTGTCCTTGCAAAACCTGCAAACGTGGTGTGGCTTCATTTGTATCTAGGTGCAAAGTCTACTAAAGATCATGTCAAGTTGACCAAAAGATGGTGAATGGCTTCAGAAACAGCACATGTTTTGCTTTGTTCTGCTCAACAGTGTTGGATTTCATGTCAATGAGTGGATGTTAAAGGTTTCTGTTTATGCATATTATAATATGAATCAAATTGTTGTATGTGCTTAATAGGTCATTGAAAATATTTTTTCCTTTTACTTGCTGGCAAGAATGTGGCAAATTCCATTTTTCTGTCAGCTTGCAGGAACAGAACTTCTTTACTTGCTCAACCTGTTCTTTTCCATTCAGTAACGTTGCTGTCAACTGTCATCCGCAGTATCTGAGCCTGCACTGGCTTCAGCCACTTCTAACATTACCTGTGCTAGAAACCACAGACTCAGCAATAAGGATGTCATCAGCATACTTGAGATTCCAACATCTCCTTCTGCCAATGTTAATACCACTATGGTAACCATCAACAGCAATACACATTATTATTTCAGTATAAATATTGAACAGATGTGACAGCCTTGTCAAACTCCTTTCCTGGTGTCCAACTACTCCATTATATCTTTTGCTGTTTTGACTACTCTTCTCTGGCCATGAAAAGAAATGGCGCCAGTTGACCGTTTGTGCAGGAAAGCACTTTTGCAGTTCTTATTACTGGTCCATATTTCTGTATAACATATTAAACGAACGCTTTTTAATACAGTTGCTAAAATATAACTGCAATATTATCACCTTTGCTGTTTCTGTAATAACAATATAGCCCAGCTACTACTAGTGCTCCTATTATAGCCAACAGCTTGCTGACTGCTTCAGCCTTCTTTTCCTAAGATGATCATCTTTCTTGAACAATAAATAGAAAGTGAGAATTGTGTCACAGTTCTTGTTTAACGCTTTATGTACATTAACCTCATTAATCTTACCCCTTAATTTTATGCCCTAAGAATGTTCTTGCAACTTAGACAAAAATAAGATCACAAAGACTGGGAAAATAAATGTTATTTGTTGTTCTTTTTAAGAAGGCTTTGCAGTACCTCACCTAGGAAGATGGCTGGGGAGCCATAGATTAGAAGAGGGAGTTAACTAATCCCAAGACCAGGTCAATAGGAGAATGAGAAATAGGAAGGAATGATCAAATGTCATTTTCCATCCATTTTCCTGCTCAATTGCATACTAGTCAAACAAACAAACAAACAAAACAAACACAAGAAGGTTATTCAGCATCTAATTGTGTAGGCATTAGCCTTTAAACCAGAGCAGAGCAACTCAAAGAACCTAGAGAATGAACTGCTGAGTTCTGCTTCACTCCATAGGCATAGTTTTTTTCTCTAAGGGATACAGAATAAGCAACACAACTGCTGGTTTTACTCTCTAAAATTTACTCAGTTCATCCTAGAAAAGGGAGTCTGACCATGTTCTAGATGTGAATGCCCTGAAGAAATTAGCATTTCAACCAACAATTCTGATTTCACTTGTTATTCCGAGTTGAAATCTGTGACTGGTGGAACTGCTGTCTTCTAAGAACAAGACAGACGTGCAAAGCTGGGCAGACTTGGTGGCACCTGATCCTCCATGGGTAGGGAAAGATGAGAGCTGAATCCAAGGCCTACACAGATGTTCTATCCTGAGCTAAGAATTACACTTTGCTGAATCTAATATAAGTGTTTTATGTGGAAGAAGAAATAGGCAGACAGTATACCCTCTCTATTGTTAAATCAATAATGTTGTGGTGTGCTGACCAAATCGAGCTACGTCTGCTTTTTTTTATCTCCAGGTCTAATCAATAAAGAAAAGGTGAAGAGAAAAAGCACAAACAGTTTGGAAGCACCTTTTAATCTCATTGATAATATTCTCTTTAATTTGGGTGACATCAAAGACTTAGAAGAAA
Organism: Anser cygnoides; assembly: GCF_040182565.1. Taxonomy (NCBI): domain Eukaryota; kingdom Metazoa; phylum Chordata; class Aves; order Anseriformes; family Anatidae; genus Anser; species Anser cygnoides. The sequence continues at coordinate 78,836,295 of NC_089912.1, read as the reverse complement.
AATCTGGAGATACTTTCTGGAAGCCCTAAGACTCAACTTCTTTATGAAAAGTGTTTGACCTTTGTACCTTTTCCCTTCCATCCATAAAAGAAAAGAGAAAGCCTCTGAGTTGATGAAATTTTTTTTTTGTTTTTTTTTTTTTTGTTATTATTCTATTAATATGTACTTATGCAAGTATTTTTCACATTTGAGTTCTGTTTCCTTGGAGAAAGCTCCAGGGAATCATTTACTGGAAGTAGGGGTGACGTACAATAGCTCCAAGACTTGGTAAATCATCACATGATAATGCTTGACACAAAAGACAAAATCAAAACACAAGTTCTGAGAGTACTATGGCATCTGAGTAGTCATATTCTAGTGTCATCTGGATGCTACTGGAAGGAGAATGGGATCCTACTGCTCTTTTTAAAAGATGGGTATTTTTTATTGTTTTGTCTGGCTAGTTTCCTTATGTGACTCCTATGAACTTTACAGAACTCACAGACTATATACCCTTTAATCCTAAATACATTCAGGAGAGTAGTTATAAAGATATACTTATAAAATGCCAGTGAAGGAATAAAGAAAAATAAAACAACAACAACAACAACAACAAAATCACGTGAATTTAAATATGTGAGCAGCCATTTATTTGGGGGAAAAAATCTCTTTACTGCCCAAGACAGGATAAAGATGGGGACTTTGAACATATATGACAATCTCACTTTGGAAAAAACATCTAAACATGCTACTTCAATTGTAGCTTTGCATAACTAAAGACACAGCAGGTACAATCAGGTTAATTTCTGCATTCGGACATTTCTTTGGCATAGTGCAACACAGGAGAGCAAGAGACTAATTATCTTCCAGCTCTGAGAGCAACAATAATAACCATCACTATGCTGCATGCTAGACTCCCTGCAGGTCAAGAACCACACCGTGCTTCACAAAGACAAATTAATCAAGAAAGATACCCAAGCAGCAGGTATTTGGAACTCATTTCAGTCCAGCCCTGATTTAAGCATCTTGCTGTTCCCTGCTCACTGTATTCTTACATGACCAGCTGTGACCAAGGACAGTACATCTAACAAACTGCAGATCCTGGTTTGCTTTAAACGAAAGTAGTTTCTCTGAAGTTAAAGGGACTCCTTGAGTCCTCAAAAGGTATACAACAGGTGTTCTCAGCAACATGTTCTTTGAGGACCAGTTAACAAGTTGGACAACAGGCTGGGGATCACATTAAGGAGCTCACTTACTGTATAACATGTTCAAAAGATGTCAGATGAAGAAAGGTCCCTTTGTGGGTCACATCCAAAACATTTCTAGGTTACAGGTGGCTACGGGTTGCACTCTGGGAGACCTTGATGTAACAGGAACTACACCACTTAGCTGTTGACAGAACAATTATATATTGCAATGAAATAAAGGTTGATTTGTATGCAACATTTAATCTAATTCAAACTTGAGTGGGTTGAACCTAGTGTAGATGCAGATTTTGTGAATCTCTAAGGCTAGTATTTTAGGTTCCAAAAGACAGTCTGTGGTCTTTTAGATTTTCCATTCCTGATGCTTAGAACTATGATTCCCCATTCCACCAAGAGGTATTAAATACAGAGAAAGAAAAACACCTTACTCTCCAGCCCGAAGTAAGTCTATACTATTCATCAAGCTTAAGGGATAAAGCCACTGTTGTATTTAAATGAAGTAAAACTCTCAGTTGTTGCCATAGTGTCCAGGATTTCACCATCTGGAAATGAGCCCTTTGATACCTCAGGTAGTACTGTTTAGGACAAGTTATATAGGGTATATATCACCTTCAGGTTTTCACTACAGATTATGTCTATATATTTTTTCTTATTTTCCCTCTGAATTTTTTCTTCTACTTCCTACTTTATCCTTTTCCCTCCTTACCTGCCTTTCTATTACCTCTCCCTCCCCCCCCCCCTTTCCTTTAGGTTTCTTTCCACTTTCCCTGCTACTCTTTTTACAGCATCTCCAATGCAGACCTGTAAAATTTACATTTTAGTTAAACTTTCAATCTCTCAGCATCAGAATGAGTTTGTACAGAAAGAATGTCACTATGCCATCCCTTTTGCAGATAGGACTTAAAATGGTGACATCAGGACCAAAAAGATAATTCTCCCCAGAGCAATGTGTTCAGGAGATTATAAAGCTTATGTTTGGTTCCTATCTTTTTATTTTTGTTCTCTATAAATAAAATATGAGAGGAACTTCCTTAATTTTCACATCAGTGTTTGCAGCTCAGGACTCCATTAATGCACCCCTCTCCCTGCTGCTGTTCTGTGCCCTAGTTTGCAGTCAGTTCATTCTGCACTGATGTATATTTCATTGCCCAAGGCTTAATTTTGATTTATTGTCCATCCATAAATTAGAAAAATATGCTCTGGAATTCCATCCCGCTGAAAAGCTGTGCCTGATGTCAGGGGACTGGGTGATATTTAAGATGTCAGAAATACATATTGGATTAGTGTGCTTTGTTTCCCCACAACAGCAGGTGTTTAATCATAGCTGATGGCTGAAGTTAAATGCATTAGGACAGGATCAGCCAAGAAGATGGAGTTTTTCTAAACCATACAAACTCCAGATAAATAACTCAAAACTAATTGTGTGTCCACATCTTAGATACATTTTTATTTTCTTTAATACATTAAACAATGAAAATAGCCCCTGGCGCTTAACAACCCATTTAAGATGTGTACAAATCTTTGATGCTAATGAGTGAGTGGCTTTTGCACAGTATTACACTGTCTCTTCTTGGCTCTTTGACGGCTCAAGATATTTTCAAAAGGAAATACAACTAAGAAAGAAACAAAGAGGGGTAAAGCATCTACAGAGATGGTACATTGCTTTTTGAGGTTAGGGGTTATTCCCACAGAAAATTAAAGATGTGAATGTAAAAAAAAAAAACTTTAAATAATAAAAAAAAATTGCTTACTATAACAGAACCCTAAATAAAACGGAACACATTCTGCATCCAAGGGCTGTCCTGAATTTTCTTTTTCTAATGCTGATTTTTGTTTGTTGCAGTTAAGCTTGCTGCTCTGTTTATGTTAATGAGAAGTCTCTGTGTATAGAAAAATGATCAGGCCTGGTCTTGAGCAATTTAGCTGGAGGCCGAAGAGAAGACGCTTAGGAGAGCAAACATTTTCAAGGTCAACCGGTGAACTGTAACAAGCCAGTGAGATTCATGGCGAGAATTGTATATTTTGACACAACAGCGATTTGATTAAAAGAGAAAGTAATGGGTTTAAACAGTCGCTATGAGGATGTAGCCAGACTTTGTTAGCTTTTCGCAAATTACTTAACAGAGCAGTGATGGAACTGGAAATAGGGCTGTTTTGTGTAAGGTAAAGAAAAGAGGGTTACATTCGAAACAGCAGTAATAAAGGATGCTAATGTTTGGTGTTAAACATATTTTACTTCATTCACCTTGCAATGATTTCTTGGAATTCTAGCACACTATAAATATTATGAACAATTACAGTAAAGTTGACAGGTTTTAAGTTTTCTGATATTCAAAAGAGGGATGCATTTATAAAACCTCAGCCCGCCATGAATAAATAATACTCAAAGCATATAGGACCCTTCTCACAGAGTTATCAAACACTTCCTAAAGGTGGTCAATGGGAGATATTATTCACTTCGTATCGTGTACAGAGAAACTGAGGCAGAGAGGCAAACAGATTGCTTTGACTTGTGCAAACTGAGTTTTTCAGAAGGAATAGTATGGTACAGGGCCTCATTTCCCAGTCCACAGATTTTTGGCCTGATTACCTACAATTTAAACATGATCTTTCAGTCTGAGACCTAATTATTGAAATTAAAAGCTAGCCACATCTTTCAAACTTCTGTTGTATCTGTATCCCAGCTAACGAGAGAAGACTATGCCCTCCAAAAGAGAATGATTTATTACACTGATATTCTGCCACTCTTGCCTTCCTCTTTCAAAGATATTTTTAACAGAATTTTGAAATCATGTTCTGAATTTAACACTTTATCTTAAAACAAAGTGAATTTTGGCTTGGGAGGTATGAGCACTTGACCCAGAATAGGCTCCCTTCTACTGGGAGACTCCACCCTGCCTCCAAGCAGAGGCTTTTCAAAGCCTGAACCTCATGCAGAGCAGTAAAATTTTCTTTGAAAACAGTACTTTGGGTATTTCATCAGACTGGATGTTTTGATATTACAGCTGCAGTGATTGTCCATCAGAGACTCACACTCCAACAAAAAACTATCCATTCCTTTTCCTACAAGGCCTGCATCTACTGTTGTTGTTGCTTCTTTGCACACACACAGGTTGTGTGACTGCATGAGAGCAGGTGTGTTTAAAATCAGTTCATTTGGTTTAAAAACAAGTGAATAAACACACCACTAAAGAGGAAAAGAATACTCTGAATAATGAAAGACTTCTGTCTTATAACAGCAGAGTCTGAGTAGCCCCAAGATCTTCAGACACATACAGCCTGGAAGAAAGGACGACGAAAGCAAGGAACTGAATTGAAAAGCAGGAAATGATTGAACGTGACTGCAAATAACAGGATCATTATTTCTGTGACTGTGGTTTGTATTCCAGAAATCATTTGTTCAAGAAAATTTATTGTTTTCTTGATTGGTGTTGCTTGAGCTCCTGGTCCCACGCATGACATAAAGCTGTGAGGTGAAGTTTCTTGGTTGGATTAAGCACTTCTCAGGCCATGCTGCCATCTAAAAGAGGTAGTCCTGCCTCACTGAGAACCTTGCACCAGTGCTGGGACTACACAGAGTCCAACCGTTTCTGTAATCTGTTTGAAAGCCCATGTTTTTGACAGTCAGATGGGTCACTGGGCTGACCCAGCTCACTGTGGGCCTACATGACTGCTACCAGTTACCCTCAGGAGGTGGTGGGAACATGGCACTGGGACTGGGACAGAGGGCAGGGCTGAAGAGCAGCAGGCCAAGCACTGTCCAGCTTTTCTATCATTACCTTTGAGTTTGTTTCTGATGCTACAGCATGGTGTCAAGGTTTGTTCTCTTTTATTTTAATGCACAACAAGAAGATCAGGAAAACTTGTTAAAGATTAAGGCTTGGAAGGAAATCATCAAGTATTATGGCTTCAGTTTGCTCTAAAACAGTCTGTTTAGAGTTAGTGTGATGTTGTAGCTGCCCTCAGCTTGTAGGATTTGCTAATAAATCCCCTTTGTATTAAGGCTGAGGTTAAACTCAACTATTTGTAAGGATTCTGTAGAGGGAGAAGATACTTTCTGTTTTGAGGAAAATATAAACATTAAATTCCCAGTCCTGCACCATTTATTCAGTCAAAATTTCCACTGAGTTGTTCCAAACAATTAAGAGTATGAGGGTATGGCCCCAATTCAGATTTCCTGGGAGTATTAGGGAATGTAATTCACAAATTAGTGCAATACAAATTTTTAGTTTAAGGAACAGTAATTCTGATTGGAGACTGGGTGACAGAGGCTGGTGGGAAACCATGTTTAAAAATACATAAATATTAAATCACAGTTCACCTCTAGGGGGAAAAACAATATGGCCATCAACATCTTTCAAATAACTAGTTAGTTAAAAAAATTAAGAACAATAAAATTGAATACCAATAAGTTTTGCCCAAGGAAGATTCTAGACTATGCCCCATGCAAAAGCAAACTACATCCACCTTTACCTTATCCACACATTTATCCTTTCCCAATTTAATGCCAGCTTAAAACAGCTTCCAGCTAAAAAGTCCTTTAACCTCTACATCCCACTCTATTCTACCCCTCAGTATACATAATGGTTTCCCTCAGTTGTCACCAATTTTGAAAAACATTTTTCAAAGGAATACTTTAGGTTGAATAGAATATTTATCAGGAGTTACTGTTCCTGAGTTCTCAGGTTTTCCATGGACACCTTGTATGACCTTGAATAAGTCACCACACTTCCATTTCCATCTCCGAACAAAGGGTATCATGCTTACTTATCTCTCAGGGGTCTGGTATGTCTTAATCAATCAATATTTTTCATGGCACTTGGAGATCCACAGATAATTTGAGATTCTACGACAATAAAACATAAGTATTGTACACAGCTCATGAGCTGTCTTTTTTCCAAGTGCCTTGTAACGCCAGTGAGACTGATGAATATACATACAGATTTTTAGCATACATTGAAAGGAATAAAAAAACAGTAAAAAGAAACCAGAGTACACTACATTTCTCCTGTTTGATTAACTAAGATGTCCTATGAAGAAAAATAGAAATTCTGACAAGCTCTGAGCTCTAATTCCACCTGTAGAGTTACAACAGCAAAAGGGCAGTGGTTTATCATTTTGAAAAGGAAGCACAGAAAGTTTGGTGATGCTGGAAGTCTAATGTTAAACCTAAAGATGATTGACCAGTTGTTGTTGTTGTTTTTTTTTTTTTTTTTTTTTGGGAGGAGGGAAGTCTGACAATTAAATTCTCCCAAATAGTAGTATCATACAACATTTCTTTGGGGGGAATACACAAAGAGGGTCCCACACTGTTTGTGTGGTCAGACACTATGTGTTTCAATGAGATCTGTAATTAAATGATAAATGATATTGTGGTCTGCAATGTTTCCACTTGCCCTAGTAATAAATCATTGGGACATTGAAATGTCCTAGGGTTGGCTGCTACCAGGCCTGCTTCTCCTTTCATGTATGTTGCAGAACTTTGAACTATTAATTTTCTCATCTGCATCAGATACTTTACATTTCATATGCATGAAACAAGGGCAAAGTTTGATACACAGACTTACCCAGGCGCTATTTATCCTGTAAAATTGTGATTACACACTTTGTGCTGTAGGGTCAGCATGGGACAGAGGTCCTGGACAATTCAGAGCGAAAACAAAGAAAGTATTTCTGACTAGTCATATATCACTTCATATCACAGTGCCACACTTAATTGTTACTGAAAATGCACCTCAAAAGGGCAAATAATTATTTGAGTTTTTCTTTTTGGACTTTACCCATCTGCAGACTGCAATAATAATCTTTGTTTCCAAAGTTAAAAAGGAATCTGGATTCCAGCTAAGCTGAGACAATGGAATTCAAATCTTTGTTCTAGCCCTAAGCGAAACCATGTTCTTTATAGCTAGTTGGGCAATCTCTCTATTTGGAATAACTGAATTTAATAACAATAACAATGATGATAATAAAGTCATATCTATTATTCCAGACTGAAGACAAAGAAATGACTGTAGATAATGAAAAGTAAGATACATATTTTTTCTCTATTGGTTTGAAAATTATGGTAATAATGAGCTGTTTAAATTATCAAAGGAAGCTCATCACTTTCTGGATATGCTTCCAGACACATTTGCAAGCTTATAAATGTTTAGTAACTAATTGGTCTTTCACATTTCCTAGTGGCACATATGCTTCTTCAAATTTTATTTGAAGGTGTTCCTGCTGATACAGACATGGCAGCACTAAGATTAGGCAGTTCACAAGTACGTATGTCACTGTTCCAAAATGCAAGTACCTAAAAGGCACTCCTGTCAGAAAAGGCGATGAGGATAATCACATGCTTGAGGCTTCTCTTGCCGTAGCTCCTGTCGCATTTGCAGTAGTACCAGCAAAAATATGGCATAGGACTCCCACTTTGATTTCCATTAGAAAGACTTAAATTTTGGTACACAAAATACAAGGTTCTGATCCTGGCAGACAACCAAATCAATGGGACAGACTTAAGTGACACCTGTTCGATGGTTAAGCATTTTTTTTAATTAAAAAATATCAAAGATAGTGCAAACTTCAATGGGTTATGATCTAATTTATTATTTAGTCTCTAATTGAATATCTATAGATACATCAATTTTGTTGGTCCCATATTTTCAAAGTAGGGCCTTTGTTCCACCAAACTTCTGCTGACTATAGACACAGACTACCATGATCTCTGTGGCAGGTTAGTTGTTTGTTTTCAAATCATAAAAGTAGAAGAATGTATTTGGCCTGATAGATGCAAGTCTTACAGAATTTCAGTTGAAAACATTAAATTTGCCTACCTTGAGAGTTTTATCAAAAGTCCAAAATGCAGACCAAATTTTTGGATGCCATAAGTATTCAAATTTAAAAAAAAAAAAAATGTAGATTTGAATGGAAAATTTAAACCATTAAGTTTTGATCAAAATCAAACTAAATTTTCCAGGGCTGACAGATGATTTTCCCAGACCAAAATTTGGCAAAATCTGATGGGTTATGGTTGAATTTTATTTTGACTTTGTTATTACTCTTTAGAACGGTGATTCAAACTACCTAAGGAAAGGGAAATCCTTGCAAACGGAAATAGATGATAAATTAAAAGTGTAATGTTTTATGCACCTCTGGTTTTACTTAACAGAGCATAACAATTTCAAAAGAGTATTTATAGTTATTCAACTGAAGATTACAGAGAAAACACTATTCTCCACTCCTCTACACCATACACAAATCCAGTCTTTATTTCTAAGTTTTGTGAGGAAGAAAAATGCTTTCTTTCAGAGTTAGGAAGCTCTAGAGTAAGTTGGGAATGCAGAAGTCAATGAGGAGCACAGATTAGTCTGCAGAGTGAGTGTGTCACCTACAACTCTTGATCTTAGAGATTTTGTTAATCAAAACCAGAATGTCTGCATTGCACAAATGCAAATGTATGGGCCCCACACATCTATTTTATCCATAAAATATATTAGAATAATTTGTTTGCACTTAGTATATGAACCTAATCAAAGGACCTTGACTGGTTATTTTAATTTCTGTAATTCCACTCTCAGTGTGAAGAACTTCAAATACCAGTGAGGGCAAAGGGGATGGTCAGAGCCTTCCATACAAAGGCATTTCAGCTTAGATCAGAGACAGTTGAAGGAGGATGTGGTAGAGACTGGTACAATCAGGTGCGCTGTAGAACAGATGAATACAGAATAACAACTAGGGTCAGGCAATTAGAAGACCAGGCAGTAGGTTTAATCCAAAGTACCATTTCACACAGCACAAATATAACCTGCCAACAAGCTGTCTGGGAGGCCCCAGTTATATATGTTTTTAAAAGGGGATTAGATACATTCATGTTGTATAGAGGTACCAAAGGCTAATAAATACTGTGCTCCAATACAACTTGGTTACGTAAGACTGATTGCCAAGAAGGAGAGAGACTACAATGCTTGCCTTTAAGCTTTCCATAAGCTTAAGTGTATCTGGCCGCTATTGATGAGTAAACTTACCGGACAGTTCTATGTTCATAGAGTTCTCATATATTTTAGCTAATCTAATTTGGTGTATTAACCAGAAACATCCCTAATCGGCAAAGTTTACAGTCCTGGACCAAAATGGTTATGACAGTTCAGTGCAAACTTTTGCAATATGACAAAAAGCCCCACAGAGTTGCTTTCACAGGACCATGACCTAATACTCTCCACCAGATTAGAGAAGTAAGTGGGAGCTGAGATGTCACAGCTGGGAATGCTTTTCTCCTCTTCTTCAGGTAAACAGACTACAGGTGGTCACTCTGCCACTGCATATTATGCACAAAATTAATGAACTGTGAAGGCAAAATAAGTCTGACCTGCATACCAGGACTTGTTTTAGGGCTGCTTTCCTTGTAGCCCTTCTGGACCAACTGCAAACCTGACCTCCAGTGCTGTGAATGTTGTCTTCCTCCTGTTTACCTCAGGACTAGCTCTGAGGTTATCCGTACCTGCCGTGTTCTGCTGACACCACGGGGATGGCAAGGATTCCCAAAGCACGAATGCCTGGCCCTGGGTACTTCTTTAACTCAGCGAATGATGTTGCACTGCCAACCTGCATTATATAGCTGTTTGTGGAGAAGAAATAAAACAATGGTTGGAAGGACATCTGCAGAGGTCTGGTTAGAGAATGAGCAAGCCTGAATGTAATCGTACATGAGGGAAATGCTTGCTTCTATGTATAGCCGTGTTATTGGCAAAATAGTCTGTCGCTGTTCAGTATTCTCCTTCTCCTTCTATTGTTTTTAATTATCATCACCAGAGCTGGGTACATACAGAATGGGGAAAGAACTTGACCCGTTAAGGTGTCCCCTCCCCAGCCTGGACCCTGGATCCCTCTCTGGAGGTGAAGGGAAAGGTAACATGGGCACAGACCCTGCAAGTCAGGGGCAAAGTGGGGGGGCATGTGGCCACAGAGCCCTGGCTCAGTGCTGCTGCTTTCTCCCCATTTATAGTGTGGTGTTTTGTTTGTTTGTTTGTTTTTGTTTTGTTTTGTTTTGTTTTTAATCATTACTCAGTTCAGCCACACAAGGCAAATTGTGTTTAATGAATTAGCCTAATGGATTCCGCAAGTGGTTGGTGAGCAGGGTGCTTCCTCCAGTTAGGGAAAACATTTATATTCGCTCTTCCTTTGCTTTTCTTGATGATGAGGGTAAGCAGACGGCAGGGACCGGTGGGGAGCAGGGGGGAGGCCGCCTGTCATGCCCAGGGCCAGGGAGGCAGTGGAGGTTAGCCCAGAAGAGGAGCGGGGAGCCCGGGGCACTGGTGCCCTTTGTTTCCCCGCAGGCTCCCAGGCAGCCTGGGGCTGCAGTACCTACCTACCGCGGCTTCCTCGGCAGGCAGCTCCCTCCCCTTCCCAGTGCTACACATTAAACTCTTCCAGAGGGGCCTCTTTAACAGCTCCCCATGAAATAATAATTCATTATGTCACTAGGAGGGAAGAAAGGGAGTGTAAGTGTCTTGATGGGATTAGCAGAAACCCCCGCAGAGATGATTTAGGAGCCGTGATAATTCATTTAATAGGGGCCTGGGGTAAATTGCTAGACAGGGAAATGTAACTGAACCCGCTTAGAAAGGGCGCATTACAGGTCTGTATATGATAACTGGCTTCATTAGCAATATTTAAGAGATTTCATTTAAGAATGAGTCATAAAATGCAGAACTATTTCATCCACCTGGTTTGGTGGCCTTTAGCTTTACTCTGTCTGAATATTAAATTGGAAATGACACTACAGCAACACATTTTGGAAACTGTTCTTTTGGCTGTTATTTGTATGGTTGGTTTAGCTTCTCGTTTGTTAACCTTTTAAAATGAGTATCATTGAAAGCGGATAACAGTACGACCAGAACTGAGAGAGATTAGGAAGGCTCCAGCGGTGGAGAACAGACTGCTGCAAAACTTAGCAAAATCTCTCCACCACTGTAAACACACGGGTCCAGGAAGGGTCAGCAAATGGCAAACAATTTCCACAAAGGTTGGTATGCTAGCCCCTTTCACATTGCAAAGAGGCCTGAATGTATCTGGTTATGCAACAGCTTGGATGGGTGGAACAGCATGCGTGCATTCAGAAATAATCAGCTGGACTTTGGGAAGAGCACTGTTCTGTACCACAGAGCTGAAGTTTGCCTCAGAAGCTATTATCAGGAAATGCTGGGTTTGGCTTTGGAACAGAAAATATATATGTGGTAGTTTTTTCACACTTAACAACATTTAAAAATTGGTAACCCTAGAAAAATTCTGCTCTTTTTTAAGCACGGTACAAATGATATATATTTTTTTAAAGCATGGTCCAAATACCAGACTAGTGATTCAATATGCTTGTGTAAATATTAAAAATCAGATGAGGCTAGAGACGTAAAGAACCAAGTTCTGTACAGGCTGACAACTTCATTAACTCCAGTGGGGTTTTGGGTTATAAACTATGTCAAAATTTGGTCTTACATTTGTGTAGTTTCAATGTGTGTGTGGTGATGTTCGTTATTCATGGGAAAGGAATTATTTAGTGTAAGAGTCATTATAAAGTGTTTTATTCATCCTTAGTCTTGTGCTCTTGTGCTTATCAAGTAAAATTTCAGTAATATTTGTCACCAGCACTTATAAGTTAGAAATGTTAGCTTTTTAAACTCATTATTTAGAACATGAATTTAACTCTTTGACTCTCTTCCTGGATTCATTTTATGAGACAAGATGCACTTCAAGATTTGGGCAAATGCTTAACAAATACCAAAAAGTGGGTCATAAGCATATCAGCTTTTTCAATACACCTTTCCCATTTATTGCTTGTTCATTTTTTATCACTGAAAACAAAATAAATGCACTCATAAGGAAACACTGGCAAATAAATTATTAAAGCATTTCTGTCATAAATGTGTGCTGCTTATTCTTCTTCTGAAATACCAAAATGAAACAGTAATATTTTAACATCACCGTATAGGATTAGAGTAAGATTTGCTGATTATATTTTATCTGGGGATGTTGCCAGCTCAATTGTATGGTAATTCACTGTGCAAACTACTATCATTGAACAACAAATAATGGTATTCTCTTTTAGCCCCCCCACAAGCTGTGGATGCATTAATATATTTTTTAATCAAAAAAGACAAGTAGCTATACATAAAATGATGCTATTACACATTTAGGGTCATATGACTAAAAGACGAACCAGTTTTTCTCTAGATGACTAAAATTTAGCAAAATGTCCTGTTCTGTCTGTGTACCACATTAAGCTTGTTGTTATTACCTTGCTTTTTTCCCCCTAACTTTGAAATCCTAGAGAAAAGAGTTCGTACTTGATATAATATTGTAAAGCATCATGAAATATGGCAAGCAGTATTTTTATCAAATATAGCTAAAGGTATTAATAACCACAACTGTCAATTGTAGGAATAAGACAAGTGTTTTAATAAATCTTCGCTAATACTCCATACAAATATAAAAGAATGACTAGCTTTCTCTCCAGCCCTTTCCCTAGTGACCGCTGCCTGTTACGACTTTGAATGATTCCCTCTAATGGAAGACAGCCAATACTGTCCATTATTCCAGATGGTCAGCTCTACTGCAAAGTTCTGCTAACGCTTCTCAGCATCTCGCCAGCATTTTTTTTTTTTCCTTTCCATGAAAATCCAGTCCAAGATCAGCCAGCTATTAGTTGGCAGATAAAATCCGCGCTATCTTGCCTACTTGTTACAAAATCCATTTTGGTATTCACGGTATAAAGTGTGCAGTGGTTTCCTGCACCGCCTGTATTAAAGAAAGTCAAAACAGACCAACAGCTCTATAATAGCCAGTAAGTAATACATTAATCACTTGCTGCTGCACAGCTCAGAGGTGACAGGAAAAAATATAAGCAGACTTTGGGCATATTCTGAATGGTCTGTACCTGCACAATAATCCTGTTCATTATGGCAGTTTGCACTAAACACAAACAGGATTTGGTCCAGCGTCGTCCATATAGCAGACATTGCTTTTTCATATACTGTGAGCATTTGACGTTCTATGTCCTGATTTCTGTAAAAAGCAATTCAAATCATGCAAATATTTCATGCTCTAATCAGCAGAAAGTAGATAAGTACTGGCCTGTGCATGCAATTTAGCAAAGTTCAACTAATTTTTCAGTTAGTAGATAATGGCTGGGTATTATAAAGTAATGCTCATCACTTCACACAAGCAGCATTTGCTTATTGCTGTTCTGTGTTAATACAAAGAGGCATTAGCAGACACTTGTAAATTTTCCTATGTACAGCTTACATAAAAACTAATGACAACAACAACAAATGACAACAACAGCTCCCCTTTAACTGTGCTGCACCTAGAATAAATATTGTAGGTGTCCTTGAAGACAAATATTTCAAGTGCTTATATATCTTTCTGGTATGCATTCTAGCATCTTATCATCCAAAAAGGCATGCTATGAAACGTGGGCTTACACACTACTTACATGTTTTTCTGTAACAGGAAGCTTACGATGCTGCATTTCTAGCTTGAAAATTAAAATGTTTCGATTAATTCTGCAAACCCAGAATAGCTCTAGTAAAACAGACCAGTATATTTGACACTGAATGACATGAAATCGCTCCAGATTTGTATTCTTGCACAGGAATATGAATTGGGGTGATAATCATGCATTTTACTACAACAATATCCATGTTTAATTGACATATTTTACTTCACGCAATCAAATATTTCAAAATATGCAGGGAACATTCAGCTACAAGGCACTGGTATTTGATATATATATTTTTTAAATAAAATTGTTTTCAAGAGAAAACTAACTATACTTTTGACCTTATGAGTTTTTCAGTAATGATTATCCCTATAGCACTATCAGTACTTTCAATAAAATCAAGTTTAACTTGTGTTTGAAACATACATTACAAATAGATGTATAGATGGACTAGATATTGAGAAAAGGAATAGTACAGATTATGAATATTAAGATTTATATTAATCTATAAGCCTATTAAAGTACAGTAAAACCTGTCCTTCAGACCACCTTTTTAAAGATATCACCTCCCTGATGGGACCACTAAATTTCGGGCCAAATTATTTTCCCATAAAGAACAATGAAAAGAAAATGATTATATTAAGACTACTTCTACTATGGTTTCTTTTCATTGTTCCGCCAAAAATGATTCCAAACAGTAAAATAACATTGATTTTGACCTTGTTAATGAACCTGAAGAACTTCAAGGCATACTTGACCATAGATTTCCCTTTAAACAGGAAAAAAACTGACATGTAGCCATCATAATTTCATCAGCCTTGGCAGAAGATATGTAGTTCCAATGGTATTTTGGATAGGCAGCTTGTCTTGATATTGTTAATGTTCCACAGGGACAGAAGCATGGGCTTTTTCTTCATATCAACACTCTTAAATGATCTTGTAATTTGTATAATATTGATTAAGTCTTCTGAGAGTTAGGAATATTTTAAAAGGCTGTGTTGTACAGATTTATACACTATTACAGGATTAATTTGATTTTTCCAAGATGTCCATCTTCCCTATGGTAGGAACTTTCCAGAGATGTCTCACTGGGATTTCTTCACTCCCTTTAGGAGGGCTACACCCAATAAGTGTAAAATGTAGGTGATCACAGTTTCTCATTAATATGAGTGGTCCCAAAGACTACAAGTCCCAGAATGCAATTTTCCACTTAGATTTGAGCTCTGTTCTGTGATAAGGAAATTCAAAACACGGGTTACAAAAGGCATCTTGGCCTACAGGACATTATCAGCACTAGCCTCAGCCCTTTTTATTTTTATCTTGCAGTCCATCTGCATACAAAAAATCCACCGTGTTTCCCATACTTTTTTTTTTTTCTATACATTTTTGTTTGTGATTGTATCAATATATTTACATCCTTACATCATTACTTATCGTGGAGAATCAGCATACTAACCACTCCTGCCACTGGGAAGCTTATGTTGGCCTTTACATTATACTTATATTATACTAGTAGTGTATTTTGTCCTTGATGGATTTTTTAAGTCAGAGAAAACGCACAGTTAAGAACAAACAAGCAACCACTTCCAAACCCATCACACAGTATAACAGTTATTTTTACTTCACATTCAACTTCAGTTTTCCTGGAACTAAAACAAGCATTTATAATGCTAAAATGGAAACCCAAATAATGATCATTAGAACAATTAGGCTGCCAGTTAAAGCATTGGATGTCTTCATTTGAAGCCTATCTTGTAAATGTATGCAGGGATTTGGTGATACTCATAGATACAAATATTTAGGAAAGATCTCTCATGCATTTAGAGAAGTGCTAGAGTTTGCCTTCGTAAGAATTTCTTAGGCTTTGCAGTAGGGGAGCATATTCTTCTCCAGATAGGTACTGGTCTCCTACCTAGAAGGGAATGCATAAGTGAATTGTTTGAGACTTGTCACAGAATATTTTAAGATGGAAGAGGCTGTATAATTCAGCTGTTTAAACTGAATAACCCGTTCATCTGAGCTGTGGGTCCTCAGCATGCACTGTTCTGGCACCTTGTTCATTCAAAATTGTCAATTGCTTAGCAATACCAAAGATCAGGGTGCTTTCTACATACCTGCCTTCTCCAGAAAGCTGGAGAGGGACTCTTTGTCCGGGATCGTAGTGATAGGATAAGCGGGAATGGTTTTAAACTAAAAGAGGGAGATTTACATTGGATGTTAGGAGGACATTCTTCACTCAGCGGGTGGTGAGGCAGTGGCACAGGCTGCCTAGAGAATGTGGATGCCCCATCCCTGGAGGTGCTCAAGGCCAGGCCGGATGGGGCTTTGAGAACCTGGTCTGGTGGGAGGTGTCCCTGCCCCTGGCAAGGAGTTGGAATTAGATGGTCTTTAAGGTCCTTTCCAACCCAAACTATTCTAGTGTTCTATGGTTCTACACATCTTATTTTTCCTTTTCAACATGAGAGTCAATAAAATTACTATTCCACTAGATGAGGCAAAATCTACTAGGTTGTCATTTGTCTTTAATCCGATGCTTTCACTTGATCTGTTGTGCACTATCACCTCCAATTCACTAACTACTCATAGTGAATGTTAACAGTAGTTGGTCGTAACTTTACATATGCATTGGTAGTCACGGGAACAGGAGCACTTCATGTCGGTGTTGTCACTGGACACATTACACCACAAAATTACAGTTCAGAGATGCAGTTCCAGGAGCAGCTGAGCCTATCAAATGGTTTGTTGGTTCTAAAAGAGGGAAATCTTCATTTTTTTCCCTACTAGTCTTTTCTTCTCTCCCCCACTCTCTCCCTCACTATTAGCCACATGGTCCCACTACCTGCCTTGCACCATCTCCTTTGCTCATGAGAACCTCCCTCCTTTTCTTTCAACTCATTCACTGAGAAGGAAAAAAAAAAAAATCCTTTTTTGCTGCATCGCTTTTCCACCAGGTTGGCAAGCTGATCGGGTCTCAGAGGAGCCTGAGAATGGCCAGAGTTAGCGTGCATGGTAAATGGCAGAAATACCTTGCTGGGAGCAGAGGAGATGAGAAGGGGAAATGGATTGGGACCAGGATGTCCCCTTGCTGGTGGCTGTGGAGTGACTGGTTGATTGGCTCATCTCATCTCATCTCGTCGAATGAGCCCAAAACGTCAGGGCACTTTAGACGATGCAGTAATTGAATTGATAGATTTCTCACATTTCTTTAACGGATGTTCAACCTTACCGGTAAATTCTGCTTCGTTAACTCACATTATTAACCCATCTAACTGCAGTGGCATTGCTTTTGTTAGTAAAGAGACTGGTTGTGACTTACAGGTAACAGGCCAGCACTCAAAAAGCAGAAAAGAAGAACCTAAGAAAAACAAAGATAAACATAAAAGCTGATTCTGAAATGAAACTCTGCAGTTTAGGTCTTCCAAGCTGAGATGCTGATATATGCCACAGCACTTTGTTGTGTACAAATACAGAATAGGGCCAAGCTTGTGTTCCTATTTCTGCCCACCTTGCCATAATGGGAGTTTTGGCAGAGTTATTTGGCAAACCTACAGTACACGATAGTTTTTTGCCTTTTTTTTTGTGCTTTTTACACACCAGCACACCTTTTTATTTAAATGAGATTTACTTGAAACCTGTCATTATTTAAAAAAACCCTCAACTCAAATTTGTCCAAATATGTATATATTAAAGTGATATTTAAAATGTTTGTGTAGGCATGTTAACACCCCTTGTATATTTGGGCTAAAAGGCAAACCATTACTTTCATTTTGTTTCATTAAAAGTATTTGATGTGTGACTCAAATTCATGACTGGTTAATGAGCAAATGTTAGCAGGGCACAGCTATGTCTGTTACAGAGCTATCAGTTTCTCAATGAGGGCTTGTTAAAGCTGGGGTTTTGTTGTTTTGCCTTCTTCCACAGTTCAGTGAATTAAATGCAATTCATTGTTTTAACACTTTTTTTCTCATTCCTCCCAAAACTTCTTTGCACATCTGTACTGGGAGCTGTGAGCATTGTTTTATTATTATCATCTATACAGTGGTATAGACACACTTGGATGATTTATAAACAAACAAAATGAAAAGTCTGTGCCCAGAGAAGCCTACAATCTAGTGCCTGAATGCTGCAATTGCTATCACGTGGGTGGGATTGCTGTGTCCATGTGTTATCAACTTGAAAATTGTGGCTGAAAGCTTTAATTCTGCAGTCAGCTCTGCTAGTGAGGAATAGATTCAGGCCCCAGTCCTGCAGTCGGCTGCGCTGGCTGGGAGCCCAGTGCCTGTGCGGAGTCTGGCAGCAGGCTTCACCAGCAGACAGAGCTATGCAGTGAGGTCCCTCACTACTGTTCTCAGTTTGTTACTACTGCAAATCAACATCCTTTTTATCCTTTTTTAAAAATTTTTCTTTATTTTCCAAAGAATGGGCTGCAAGTTCTCTCATCTCATGTACTATTCAGATTTGAGGCAAGATGGGGGTTTCTTTTCATTGACAATATTCAGAGATCGTTGGTGCAATCCGACGTTACTCGTGTGCTTCACTGCAGTCCTTGTTCAGGCAAAATTCCTGCTCTCTCCAGTAGGCATTTTGCCCAAGTAAGGAAACAGGCCCCATTTTACAATGCCCTGTGCTAATGAGTCTTTTCCCATTCTAAGGTGTTTAAAAAAGACTACAAATGGACGGACATACCTGGTTCTATATAGCTGAAGGTATTAACTGACAGATTTTATGTAATTAAAATGTTAAATATCAGTTAAGTAAAACTACCCCTTGATTTATGAGTGTTTGCTGATATACTGAACAGTATGGCCATTTTTTTGATATATATCTGTAGTAATTATTTATTACAGGGTTGTATAGCTTTTTGAAACAGCAAAATGTAAAATGTATATTTAAAGCCTTTGGTCATCTATTGGGACCTATGTTAATTATGATTTGTGAATTATTTTCTGCATGAAATCACAATCTTTACAATAACAATATATAGATTATGAACTTCTCAGAAAGTCTAATGCCTGTGGGTGATATTTTGGTTGTTTAAGTACTGTCATTCTGGCAGAGCATTAATTTAGATTTTCATGCTCTAGTCAGCACCTTGGATGTCCTTAGAGTTTTACACTTGGATTAAAAATACATTGAATTCATCAAGCATATTGTTAGTAAAATGAACTTGGGACTTCCCTGTTGCAAACCCAGTTTTAAGATTTTCTGACGCTAAATGAAATAAGAGGAAATCTGATATGTTTTCAAGTTTGCAGTATAAACCTTTTCTCCTGACCCTTGCACAGGTTTGAAACTGAAATAATCTGTGCGTAAATAGCTATTGGACTGTTTTCAATATTGAGAATTGATCCCATTTCTTCTCCAAATATGCCAATAGCAAGACCACTGCTTCCTGTAAATCATTAAGCAGAGTAGATCAAATATGCAGCTGGTTCAATCTCAGAGATGGATAGTTGAAACATTTCTAAATGAATCTATAGAAAGCTCAAAGCTCATATAGCCAAGTGCTGTCACACACACACAAAAAAAAATCCCAGATACAAGGCAGGAAAGATGAGGATGCAAGAGCAATAAGGAGAATTTGCACCAAAGTACATTATATTGTGGTACAAAAGGAATAAATCATATGTGTATGAAAATCATAAGCTTTAAGCTTTGGAGAGAGTTGTGCAATTGACAATCAAATGGAGCTTAAAAGAAATTACGAGGTTTTACACTAAAGTCTTGAAATAAAGAAAGTAATATTTTACAGCAAAAAATTGCAAATGTCAAGATTAAATCATAAGACTTTGCACCATTGAGCTACTAGCTAGCTCTATAGCTTCTTCAGTTCTTAACACAGGGAAAGACCAACTTTCATGGTCAATAAAACTTAAGAACTTTAGAAATACATTTAGAGACATAAATCATATATTTGTGACTTTTCCTCCTTAAATAGCTAATTATGGAAGAAAAATGATTGAATATGTGAACTCCTTGGCTGCTAACCTATTCTTGCATTTGTTTTTAGGCTCATTTTTAATCCCGTTTTCTTGTTGTAAGGAAATGGCACTAATTTCTCAGATTAAAAGACAACGGCTGCTGTAAATGAAGAACATGTTTTGTTTTGTTTTGTTTTTTATTTTTTTTTTGTCTGTCCTGTCTCCAAAGAATTTACCAGCTGTAATGTGATCCTGTGTAGAAATATCTTGGAGCAAACAAGCCAAACCAGAAGTGGAAATACCAGAGCTCAGATGCCCAAACTGCTTCCTCTGGTCCAATGCTGGACAGGTGGCGACCCAGATTGAATCAGTTGTTGTGGGAATGATTTGATTCACAAACAGGGTTGTAAAATTTTATATGGAGATGCCAGTGAAAGTCACAAGATCATAGAGCAAAAGGCCTTTATCCACATAAATTACCTGAATGGCTATGAAGCATAAAGGAAATAAATTGAACAATATTGCTCATGCTTAGTTTACAGACATATGGTATGTAGCCTCACGTGATGTACACACTAATACCAGGCATATCTGTGAACCCCATATAATAATGGGGATACATATCACTTCTAACAAGTCAAAAAACGAAGCAGTTGCTCATTCGTTCAGAGGCATATGAATTCACACATATGTGTTACACATTTTACTACATAAAATGATCTGAGGAAGCTCAGACACTTGTCCTTCTTTCATCAGACAATATCAGAGGATCTAATAAAATGTATTACCTTCCCTTACAATCTTTGCCTCTTTTATTACAGCCCTAGTCACACACACACACACACACACACACACAGGACAGCTTCATAATGAATTAATTTTTGGGAATCTGGGAGCATTCAAAGATTTGGATTTCTGAATGGGGGATCCTCCACCAGCTCCTGGCAGTACAACACACACAGTACACACAGATCAAACCAAGGACCAGGGTGGGCCTCACGGCCGTGAAAACAAATGCATTTCTTTTTTTTTCCATAGCTAGCTCCACACCTGTACAATATGCAAATTTTTACAACAGAGCACAGCAGCGCAAGAGAAATATTTTCAGCCCTGCCTACCAGGCTGATGCATTGATCTCAGCAGATTCTGAGATATAAACTTCAATTTGGCCCCCAGTCACTTAGTGGACACTGCCACCAGCAGCTCTGACACCGGGTTATTTGTTGTTGCTGTTTGCTGTCCCTGTTTGCACATTAATCCAGTGACAATTAGGTGTCAGCGAGCGTTGTTTCTGCTCGCTGATAGCCTTGGGCTCTGCGCTTGAAGCCCTAATCAGGAGTGTAAACTCTGCTATATTTCAATTTGGAGAAGCGCTCTTCCGCTAAGAGGCCCCTGGCACTGCGATAAATAAAACGCCTATTTACTCTATTGCCACACTTAGACATCTAATGCACTTACTACCAGCCCCCTAATCATGGCCCACAGTTAAATCCGCCTATAAATCACTCCATTCTCATCCTGCAGATTAGCGAGGCCATTTTCCCCAAACCCCACAATGAGCACTGTTTCCTTTTCTTGTTAGTCAAAAGCGAGATGATTTTTATTAGGTTAAAGACGAGCTCACAGATGGTAAATCGCGTGGAAGGAAATGAGATGGAGAGTCCCGCGGCTGTGGGGAGGGGGGCCCGGAGACCCCGGCAGTCCCCCCAGGCCCCCGCCCTGGCCGCGCATCGCCTCGGTGTGTTGGGCCAGGCGATGCCCACCTGCCTGCCGCACAAAATGGCACCAGCACACGGGTGCGATGAGCGTGCCTGGCCTCAGCTGCCGGCAGCTTGATTGCTTGCCACTGGGATGGGGCGAGGTCCCATGGAGCACCCACGTCCCATCCGTGCAGCCGCACCAGGAGTGGCCCAGATTTACCCCCTCAGGAGCGCTCCATGTTGTATGAGCACCAGCACCGAGTGCCTCATGCAAGTTTGCCCATTGCACCTCAAAAATAGGGCTTTCCCTCAAACCTTCTTTATATCAATGTGGGTAAGGAGCACTAAGCTGTATACAGATGTTCTAGGAGAGCTGGGGACACAGTGTAACTGTGATGAGTAATATGACACATTTTGTGTTTTTATTCTCAGTGTCTGGTAAGGAAGAGATTCTGATTTAATTTTTTTTTTTTTTTAATGGGTTCATTATTCTCAGCCATTCACCGAATAATTCCTGTGAACAATTCTCAGTCTTGTTTGGGTGAAGTTTGTTGCATGTATCCGATATTTTTAATCCTACCTGGGTTAATTAATTCATTATGTAGTCATGCATTTGTCTGCATGTCCTTGACTGAAGCAGCACAGTACTGAGATATCCTGTTTCCTGTGCAATAACTTTAATAAATTCAAAATTCATTATTCATAAATACTCTGCAACATTTTATTAAAATTTTGGCACAAGTTAGTGACAGCGGATCACTGTATTAGGACAGCCATGGAAAGCAAGCACAAAAGAGAAGCACAGCCTGATTAGAAGCCTTTAAGTGATTCAAAGGAATCACTGGTGGATTTATTTTTTTTTAAATTTCCACCGCATTAGTCTGCTGCCCTTGATACCTGGCAGAGTTGTGTCCCTTTTCTCGGCAGGGAAGCTTTGGCGTTACGTACATAACAGCCAGCAAGAGCGATGTCAGAGGCTTGCATCACCCACGGAGCATGATTCACCTCATACGTGAACGCACATCCGTATGGGACGTGAAGGCAGAGGGGCAGCTGTCGCGCGGTGTCACGGGAGGCCCACAGCATCGTGGCCTCCGCAAGCGACCCACTGCCACCACGCCCCGGCTGCATCCCCACGGCCTCCAGGGTGAGCTGCAGCCCCTTTTCTCTGCCCCCTCTCCCTGTCCCTTCCTTCCCAGGCTCTAAACGGGGTGGATTGCAGTGAAGAGCTCCCTGTAATCTCTGTTTAACCATTTCCATATGACAACTGCTTTGGATCCCCGTAGCCCGATGAAAAGGCCAGAAGCCCTGGCTCTGCCGGCGGGCATCCCAGGGGAAAGATATGTAAACAAAGCACGGCTCTGTAGCCTTTTGCACCTCACTCTCTTTTCCCATTCTTGCTTGGATCTCAGGTGGAATTAAAGGGATTAAAGCTGAGCGTAAATGAGGCGAGTGTGTAAAATGACTCCTTTCTGAACCAAACGGCATGTTTCGTGCTGAGGAAATGAGATGCCCATTTAAATCTCATCCATCCACCGCCTGTGGCCACCACCATGTACCTGCCTACTTAGCCCAAGGGTTAATTAATTGAGGCTTCAATGCACTATTGCAAGAGCATTATTGCATTTGATACTCTACATCTGTGATTTAAAACTCTTTCAGTCCCTTGTCAGCAAGGGAGGGTTTTAACTAGGAAATTAGCATTCAGATAAGGGTACGCTCTATTTGCTTCTGAAAGGAAGGAAATATTAAGGATGCTGGTGCACAAACCAAGCTGTAATATCCTGTCCCGTCCTAGAAAGGGCTCTTGGGCCCCGCTTCCCAAGGGGACACTCTGTACAAGGGGAATGGGACATAGAAAAAAGAATTACAATCTTCAGTGGAAATACCATGTAGTAGAAACCAGACAACCAAATGTGCTTTATTTTTTAGCAACTTGTTTTTATTCCATGATAATTACAGGTTCCCTATCTTGACACCTGGCTTGTTTTAAATACCTGATCACCCAGCCACATTATTTCCATACTATATTTCAGGCTTCTCATGGAATTCAAATATTAATATTACTCCCCATATAGTTATTAAGATGCTAATAATCACTTTTATTTTCTCTAGGTAAGCAGAAAAATAATCATTCCTTACATTCACATAATGTCCTTGCATTACACTCAATGGCATGTGTGTGTAATCCCCAATCACTGAAACGAAACACACATTTTCCAGCAATAAAACACAATAGTTTGGGATATGAAGTGACAAAGGAAGTATCCAACTGAAACAACAGGAAGAATTAAAGGTAGAAACAATGTAGTTTCCCAACCTCAAGTCTAGCTACCAAACCTCAAAACTGTGAGACAAGCAGAAGCCACGCGTTTAGCCATTCTCATCCATACAGTGAGCCACCTTGCTGCAGAACCCTCTTGTAAGAGCACCCCCTTACTTCACCCAGAGCTTCACTCCCATCTGCCTCAGGAAGGGCTGCTTGCAGGAGAAGTGAATTTCAGAATTAGGCCCCCTTTTAAATCTCCCGGTTGGGTTTTAGCTAGAAACATGCCCAAATCACTGTATGCTTTTGCTCTGCCTCTCTAGTACAAAATTGAAAATGTGAGACTGGGTTTGGTCAGGTGAAAGGTCTGCAGTGGGATGGTCAGCCTCAGCAATCTGCTGCAGGGATGATCCATAAAGCATTCTGCCTTGGACAGCTGGAGTTAGATGTCTCAGCAGGAACATCCTGCCAAATCACCTCCAACACCCCTTGCTGGTGTTGCAACCCCCGGTACATTTTGAAGAGCGCATTCCTTCTCCATGCAATATGTCATTTGGTTGGAAACCAAATGACTGTGCTGTCCTCCTCGGTAATCCTGGAGGCCACACACAACGTGGTCCCTGTGCACCGTCCATCGCCAGGGCACAGCCACCCCAGGCTGAAGCACAGTGACTGTCGGACCAAGCACGGGAGCAGTTGCACGGCCGCCTAAAACAGGAAGTGCAGATTAACTTGTCCAGTTGAAACTACAGAGGGAATTTAGGAAGACAGAATGCAATCAGCCAGGACACTGAGGTTAACACAGTTAATCTTGTGGAAAGTGCAATGGGACCTTTAATAACTGCAACTGGTCAAGGCCTCAGTTTTATGTCTCATCCCAAAGATGGCACTTCCCCGTGAGCGGTGGGGCTGTCGTGGCTGGAGGAGGAGAACAGTGCCACCTACTGCAACGCCATCACCTCTCCCAGCACCTGGGCTCCACTGGAAGGTGTCAATAGCATCCTGGATCTTCTGAAAACAAACAAACAAAAAAACCCACTATTTTTTCTTGGTTTTGTTTCTTTTTTTCCCCCCGGTTTTCATTTAGAGATGGTTTGTTTTTCCTCATGACCCTGAGCGTCTATTAGTGATGATGTCTGACCTTGGCAAATAGAGTTATTATCCTGGAGGATGGCCAACCGCTCTCTGAGGGCTAAGCCATTATCCCATCAGGCATGGGAATGGGGGCAACTGGCACTCTTTTTGACCAAGTCATGTCACTTTTATTCTAGCTTCTTAACAGACAGCTCTTGAGTACATTTTCAGGCTAATTGTCATTGGCTTAAGAAGCTTGTTAGATGTTTGCACAAAGGTTTTTCTCCTTTTAGCTATTAATCTTTGAACTACAGAGCTTAATAAGGCACTATGAACTCCACTGCAATATTTTAACAATGCATTGAGATTGCTATATGCAGTTCAGGTTTATGAACAATGACCCAGGACTTTATTTAACAGGAGGCAATCTATCCACTGTAAATCAAATATCTCTAAGCCAGCCTCAGAACAGTGGTGAGCATAAATCAATGTGTTGTCAAGTAGTCCATATCTAGTCTTAAAGACATATGTCTGTTCTGTATCTTGCTTTGGTCCATGGGACATTCATACTGTTTTACTACAAGGAGCACCTCAAGTGTCCAAGTCCATTGACGTCATCAGTGCACTGCTGGAACAGCTCTTCAAAGCTGGACACATTTAAAACTCTGAAAATATATACATATTGTCTGATACACACTGGTTGTGAGCAGCAGTGCACGGGATAGATGCGCAAGAGTTTTGACATGAGGGATACTGCAGAAGGCTTAAATCTAACAAGAACCTTGTATATTCACTCCCCTCAGATACCAAGAAGGTACCAGCCCCTGTGCATTCATCACATATTTATCACAGAGGTTAAAAGGAAGATATCATGCTTGAAAAACAGAAGTTTGACTTAAAAAATGAGGAGTTAAGGCATGGTCCCACAAGGGCTTAAATACGTTCTCAATTTCAACTAAAAAAGGAAGAAAATTGAGGAAGCTCAGCATGCTATATGATTGGGTCCTTAGATAGGGTGTAATTAACAGAGAAGAAACTGATAGAGGCTATAAGATGAAGAGCTACATCCCTGGGCTTTATCAAGCATGGGGCACAGTGGAAAGTAATACTCCAGAGATGAAATGGTTTCATGAGAGCCACACCCCCAAAGTTGCCTTTTTAGCAAGTGTAATAGGACTTTTTCAGTTTCATAAAGTATCTTGATAACTGGAAAGTGCCAGTTAATGGTACAATGTTCCAACTATGAATTTTACAAAGATTAATCTACCCCTTTAGGATCCAAAGGAGCCAATCGAAGGCCGCCCAGGCTTCGATGTTTTACAGTCTCTGCGGGCACAAAGCTCAGCCGAAACTACTGTTCAACATCCTAAACTGTCATCTTCATCTTCTTCTAGCATAAAAATACATATTTTTCCCCATAATAAAGATTTTTTATAATAGCAATAAAGTAACTCTAGAGAACATGGTTGTCTTGAGATAGCTTAACTGTGTCTGGTACCTCATAACACCCTGGGGACCCAGCCACCTCATAATAATCTCTTTCTTTACCATGCCTTGCTTAATTAAGGAGTGAAGCCAAAAGGTCAATGCAGGATAAAAATGTAAATCTCAAAGTTTTCATCTGGACCCTAAGTCCATGTCATAAAACATATACAGTGTGCTCATCACAAAGCTTCGTACATTAGCAGACAGAAAGTGGAATATGCTTGATATGCTCAAAATTTTAGTGTTTAGTGAAACAACAAATCAAAGATTTAACTCCTTATGTATAAAATTGTCTTTTTCCTCTGAAGAATAATTACCAAGTTATTCCTTTATTCCCTATGTAAGGAAACTTCTTTAGCCTAGTACCACTCTTTTACAAATATGTTAAATGTGAAATATATACAATAAATATGGTATGTGATTTATATGAAAAATATGATTTTTATTTCTTCTCCCTATGTATACTGAACACTGTGTGTGCTGATCTTGAAAGACAGACAATATGGTGTTGCAGGCTTATTGTTATTCCGCGTCTACAATGAAAACAAACATAATTTTAATTCCAAATCTTATTACTACATTGGAATATTGATTTCATAATGGACAGCACGTTTTGGCAGCTGTTTATCTTGTTGGTTCCTCAATCATTTGCTGTGCAGCTTTCCAGTCTCCCACTGATGTTGAAAATACACGCGCATTCAAACTGGATATATTTCTGACATAGTTAGAAACATGTTTAAACTCAAGTCTCAGCTCTTAACCTGTTTTCACCATAAGTGATGTTTAGAGAGCAACAAATATTTATTTAGCTTTGAGTAATGGAGCATTCAGATTTCATTCATGGCTTCAATAATAAAAGTAAAGGTGTGATTCTGTTAAGGAACCTGTTATGTGTTTTCCCCCTTCTCTGATTCTAGGTAAATAAGTGAACAAGACATAAGTTGTCCAGACTGATCAGTTGATCTGGATTTAGATCAGATGGACAATATAAGAAATACAATGATTTTTCCCCTCAGTGGAAATGAGGCTCTTAATCTCCTTTCTCCTTTAAAATAGGAACACTATTCTAACAGAGCTTATTGACTCTTGCAACATGTGTACATGCTTTCTTGGCTAGATATTCAATTGTGAAATATTTGTTATTTTTATTCTTCCGTAGGATCATTGCTATCAATGACACATTTACAAAATTGTACCATGACCCAGAAGAGTCTTCATTAGACAGTATATTGAAGTATGTCACTGTTTCATGGATTGGCTCTAAAATAAGAGAATATTACTTTCCTTTCTGTTCACTTCCCTTTTAGGGACTGAACAGCTACTTTTAAGTTTTTTATATAGGTTTTCCTGACAGCCAACATTAAGTGAATGCAGCACTTGGGCTGGATGCTTATATGCTTGTTTCATCTATTATTCAGATACACTACTTATATAATGCTTTCCATAGCAAGTAGGGTTGAGATGTTTGTTCACTACTTTTATACCATCAGTCAAAGTCAAAGATAATAAGGAGACTAAATGGACAGAGAACTGATTTTTATTTACTTATTATTAAATCTTTCTTTCCTGTTTGGCCTGAAATAGATTACCTGATGGACACCTCAGTGTTGGAAGATATGCCTCCTGCAGTTGTTAGTGTTGATTTCACTGTGAAAATTACTATGTGGTCTGTAAAGGTCAGATCATCTCTCCCCTATGTGAGGTGCCGCTGACATACATGGGAGGACATTATGAGTTATGATCCTACCAGATGTGCTAGGAGAGTACAGACTGATTCCTAACTTAAAGTAGATTTAACTTTCTAGCATTATCAAATCCATCTTTTCAAGATGCAGATTGTATACTAAGCAAAGTAGAATATTCTAGTGAGCATCAGATGAGACAGTTCAAGAATCTTTGGCCAGAATGTTAACTGTCTTGCTATTCATTATCAGTCTGAAAGTCCTTTCAATTTAAATTTTTTAGACCCTCCAAGCTAAAATTTCTATTTGTATCCACAAGCAAGCAGAGCACACTGCAATCACATATGCACCCTTAATACACCTCTGCTCTGAGCTGAAAGAGGCCACATTCCATTCAGTCATCCTGTCTTCACGACCACTCAAGTCTTTTCTCTGAATTGCTATGCTGTGTGATAATCTTTTCTTACACAGTGGACAATTGCTCCACTGGAAAATGAAACGACACTCCTAGTGGTTTGGAGGAGGCCACTGAGACTTGTTACTGGATGAGGAGCTGGTAGCAGATACAGCAGAGGCTGCTAGAGGCCTGGGAACAACCCAGGCTCTTTGGAGAACTCCATTCCCACTACAGCGTATTTCAGTATTTTCCTTGCTTGCAATTTTAAAATTGAGAAATGGCAGAACAGTAAATTGTGTACCCTGTGTTCTGCTGGCTTTACATTCTGATGTGCTGCCAGGTAGAAATACTCTAGCAATGCTAGGAAGAGGTGAAGAAAGATATCAACACTGAAGGTAGAAGACAGCTAGAAGAAACAATCCATTCTATTCCCAAAATGATAAAAGACAAATATTGTGCTGGAAAAATAAAACATACTAAAATTTATCTCAAAAGTAAACAAGCTACTTCAAACACATGTGCAAATCCACATGCACTTCTTCAAGGAATCTTGAAAAAATGAATATCCCTTTAGATTTCAGCTCAGGGCAAGCTATTCTAGAAACCATCCCAGAAAATTACCTTTTTGTCACTTTATACTCATTTCACGTTTTAGATAGACCAAAACATAAACAAACAAAACAAAACCTCACCCCAACATGGAACACCCTCTGTTGACTGTGTTTTCAGGTATTAAAAAATGTATTTTTTCTTTATGCTTTTTGAGCAGGGAATCTAGAGGTCAAAATGTAACAGAGGTTATCTTTGTGCATTTTTGCTTACCTACACAAAATCAAGAAGACCTGAAGGGTTAGGGGCTGATAGCTTGGCACTAGCAGGGTTACGATAGTCCTTCTTTTAATGGCAGATCTCACTTTTTTGATGTCTGTTAAGGTGACCATCCTTCTGTGCCTCAGGTTTGACAAACTGCCCTTCAAGAAAAGTGAAGCAGGCTAAAACTTGAATTCTGAACAATTCCTATGATTCAGGAATCCTTATCTCCTGATATTATCTCCAAAGAGACAACATATAGTTGCATTTGTTCCCTTGTTGTCAAGGGAGGCACCTTCAAAATTAAAACATGACCACTACAACCCAAAGTTTAAAGCCTATCAGATTGTTACAGTATGGTGGCAGGTCATATTCCCAACTCCAGTCAACAGTGACTTGTTAAACATTGTTTCTCATAAGTTAATTACTCTTAGGTGGGGTTGAGAAATTAAAATTCCAGTTACATTTCATGGGCAATGGGAACAGTGTCTCTCGACTAATTAAAATCCTTTTTTGTAATGCAGAACACAAGAAGAAACACAGGCCTCTGATTTGATTTGAAGGCCACTGATTTTATATGTGAAAATCTGATAGGGAGTTGTGTGTTTAGCAGCATATTCATCAGGTACAGAGGATGAATTTGTGTAAAACTTGCTTATATTAAATGGGTGCACTCTGGGGTACCCATGCATTTGTGAACAAAGAGCAGAGAGAAAGTGAAAATATCCTATTAAACCCCATTTAAGAACTGCTTTAGCATTTGTGAAGTGTAGGGCCTCATTAAAGCCACCATTCCAGGAATCCAGGCAAAACACTTTGCACAATTCAATTGTTGTTTCTACAACTAATTATGTTTATTTTCTAATAAATGCCTTGTGCCATGAGTAAAGAGCAGATTTTTTTCCCTTCCATTTAGCACAGCTTCAAATGCTTACAATAAAGGTGAGTGCATTTTGCTGCTCTTTGGCTTCAGCTAATTTTGTTCTATAACAAAATCAATTAGACTGGTGTAGTCCCAATTTTTTTTTTCCCTTCATTTCCGGCTGTTGAACTTGAATCTCTCTCAAAAGTACTTTCTCCCTTAGACACAATATTTTTTTATGTCATAATAAATTGGTTGTTGTTTGGTTTAAATAGAAGAGATGAGAAAGCAACCAAACAGGCAGCTTCAGAACAAAAATTGGAACATGAAGAGACACTTCAAGCCTTTGCTTTTCCACTGATGAGGCATTCCCTATTTATGAAAAATAAATTAATTCCCCGCTTACGTTTGCTGTTTTCCTAGTTATATGTATTTTCACCATTAATTAATGGGGAGATGAGAGACTGCAGCACAACAAGCCCTAAGCAATATGAATGGATGGTAGGGCTGACTGAATAGCTTTTCTCCTTCAAGCATTGTTTTAGGTGGTGGCTGCATCAAGAAAAAGACTCTTTCCCTTTTTGTGATGCATCCCTGAGCAGTCACTAGAGACCTGGCCATGCATCTGAATAAAGGGTAGGAACCTTACCAACACACAAATCATTAGCAGGGCAGATAACATAATGTTCTGCATGGAAAAAGACAACAAATCCTCTTTTTCCTTATTTTAATGAAGGAAATTCTCTATGGAGACTGTGGGATAGAGAGAGGCAAGTTCTTTCTAGCCGAGCAGCTGCAATTTTCTGCAAATTCGGAGGCAACAATTATGTTTGAGTACTGGCCTGGATCCTGAACTCTCTTGAAAGTCCTGCTCTGTAGGACTTTTGTCTGCTTTAGATGTTCATTTCGTATTAAAAACGGGTGCTGAGACTTTGTCTCATGTTGAAGGTGTAAGATGTCTGAGATACAGCAACTAGCTTTTTACCACCCAAGTTTACATTGCATGTTATTTGCTTGCAAAAGAATTAAACTTTATTTTGGTAGGTACCAAGCAAACCTCATCCCTCTGTTTGGTTAGGAAAGGAGTATGAAGCTACAGCATCTTCAGATTTTCCAAGAAATGATAGTGCAAAGACTGGAGAAGGGAAAATTCTCCATACTCCTATACCTTTTGTTGTCAGTGCTAAAAACATATCAGCTTTGAGAGGTAAGTACTTATTTCTTGGTTTTGAACAGAGTTCCACCTGATGAGGCCCAAAACACAACCAAGACCTTCAGGAATGACAGCAGTATGTCTTAAAAATAATACTGATCATGATAAGAATATATTCAAGCAGCAGAACAAAGGGAGCTGTGAGCTGCTATGGAAAGTTCCTTAAAAATGTGAGACTACTTTGATCCACACAAGCTTGTCACGGAGCTATGTAATAAAGCTAAGTCATGTGAATTTGTAGTTAAAAGATGAACCAATTAGAGACTGAATAATTTGTGATATAACTGATAACAGGTCAGAGCAAGGTTATTGCAGGAAATGGACTTGACTTTGTAAAGAACATTGGATATGTGCAGGGCTAGTGAAACTGCTTCTCAAATTAAAGTGTTAGTAAGCAGTGAAAGAACAGAAGTGCATCTCATTAAAAATAAATATCAGGATATATAATCAGAATACTGGAGTAAAGAAAACATTTTTTTTAAATAATTGAGACAAACACAACAAAATGAGGAGTGTGATATTACAGACGTTATGATCTGAAATAAAGCACATTTAGCTTGCATTTGAATGTAGACTTTTCTTAAATAAGGGTAGATGTTTTAATGTGATCAGGGTCAGGAAATAAACACAGACCTTTCCTTGGCATTCACAGGTTGCCTTTTGTACTTGTATAATAAAAACATCAGCAATGGGCCAAAAAGCATGGCTCGCATTCACAAAACATTCAAAGCTGTCAATGACACGAGACAGAAATTCATACTAAACCACATGCAGCACAAGAGCATTTTCCCCTACTGGGCTTCCAGAAGAACAGTCCTTCCCATGACAAGACAATACTGAATTCTATGTGGTTATGTTTATTTTTTTTTCTTAAGAAATGAACCGCAAAGTGGATTCAGAAATTATATAGAAGTGACGAGTCAAACCTTTCCCAGTTCCAAAGCAGCTCTCTGGGTTCATCTGCTATGAGGAACATGTGTCCATAAGAAGGTACCTCCACCTTATTATGGAACCGAGCTTCCACATGTGTGAAAAAATGAAAACCAACAAAATGAGCCAAACCAACCAACCAACCAACCAACCAACCAAAGAAAAAAGGCAGAAAACAACATGCTTCCTCCTAACTGTATATTTTACACAGAGTTCAGCAAAAAAACCCTACTGCCTGTGAGATGATGCAATGAAGATGACAACGTAAAAGGACTCTGAATCACATGCATAAGGCATGATACATTTTATTTAAATTTCAGAAAAGAACTACAAAACAATCAAAAACAAACAAGCAAATAGAAGTATATACAAATATTTCAAAGTCCTTGTAATATATTGGTTGCAAATACAAATGGAGAACCTTTACCTTTCCACAGTGAGGGCTGCATCATATGTGAAAAAACAGAGGGTCGTAAGGACAGTACAGTGATCTAAATAACACATCCTATTTTTCCTTTTAAGAAAAGGCAGTGCATGCATTGCATTTCTGGTTTAGATTTCTTTGGTGAACACGTTTATCTGATCATTTTTTCTCACATTTTCGAGCCATTGGTCCTAGAGCTGCCTATTTATTTTTTCGTGTTTGGGCCCCAGTGCCTTCATGGTGTCACCTCAGTCTGCCTGGCTTTCACATACCTGCACAACCATGAAAGCAGTCAAAATAACACTTTTTCACATGGGAGAATGCAAAGAAAACATACGAATATACAGAGGGTGGGCAGGTGCAAGAGAGAAAGCAAGCGCTCATCAGACAAAACCGCTAACTAACCGCAGCTGTGACGACGCACAGAATAACAGGCACCACACAGCTCCTCTCACTCCTCGGCAGAGAAGACGACTGGTTTTTCAATAACACAACTGCGCCGCCCCCTTAGGAGGCAAACCCTGACACCGCAGCACCCTACCAGCCACACGGGTGCTTGCTGCAAACGTACCCATTGCCACATCTCCAATAAGATGGCTGCTGGGATCATCATCACACTTGCAGCAGCTTTTTCTCTTTCTGTTGTGCTCTGCAACTCAGTCGGAGGAGTCACTCGCTTTCAGATGTGGAGCAGTGAGCTGAGGCTTCCTTGAAAACTGTGCTCGCAGCTATTAAAACTCCAGAAGAGAAATGGTAAGAGAAGGTGGATGAATGTGTTCCACGCATTATGAAAGCTGAAGGCAAGCATGAAGTCTTGGAGGAAAATATGAGATAATAATAATAAAAAAAGTTCAAGTGACACTGGGAATTCAAAACCAAAGCTGATGCATGGTTAAAGGAATAACTTTGAAAAGGCCAACATAAGTGCCTGAGCCTTTTAAAAGAGCAGTTTTTTTAGTTATCATTTACTTCACACATGCCAAGTGTGTTGCTTGGAACGCAAACTGCAACATTTTGAGTGGCAAGACACAGAAAAGTTGAAGCCATCAAAATGGGTGCCAAGCTATAAGGAACTATTTTACCAATGGGGCATTGAGAAAGGAAGGTAGCAGAGAGGTGTTGTAGGGAAAGATATGACAGAACATAGCATCAGTTTGATGTATGTGCTTTGGGAAAATTACTACTAGACACTGTATGCTGCTGCTTAATTTTTCATTATAAAGCTTTTATACCTTCTGAGAAGCATATAGTTGTGGCTAACATAAAAGACAGATGCTTTGATATAGAGACCTAACACGGAATTTCTTTGCTTCTCTGAAAAGGCAGGAGCCACTAGCACTTAATGGCATAAAGACCAGAAGCTGGTGGCTACACCTAGACAGCAGCGACCACCTGAGCACTGAAATGTATAATTATTTTAGCTCAAAATGTCTGCAACCCCATATCCTCATAACTGTGCGTCTGATCACTTCACAGACCATCACAAAAGAAAAGCAGAACTTGGCCAGGGAATGGGAGCATGGGAAAAGGCAAAGTAGAAAGCAACTGAGAAAAACAAACAAACAAACAAAAAACTTTCTTGTTTTTCCATAGTGACATTGTTGAAATGGACTGAAGTACATAGATCTAAAAAAAGAGCACATAGGATGAAAAGTCAGCTAGACTTCAGATATTCTTTACTCACAGAAAAAAAGGACTGGGAATCCTCTGGTCCATCTTGCCCTAAAGCTAGATCAGCTGTACTGTAAGTCATTCCTGACAGATTACTTGCTTAACTCATAAAGATTTCTAGTTCTGGGGCCTCTACAACCTCTCAAGCCAGCCTGCTCCCTGACTGCACCGTCCCAAGTGCCAGACAGCTTTTCTGTGCCTATGCCAAGCCCTTCTGGACTCATCTTTCTGATACAGAAACAGGAAGAGGAAAGGCTCTTCATACATAGAGGGTGCACAGCTGTACAGTTTAATATCCCTTTAAATTCTGTGTCTGAGAGCATGACTTATCTGCCATATGCAGAAACTTTCCCAGTAAGTGCCTCCATGTAGGAATGACATGCTCTGTATCAGAAAGATGGACCTTTGCAATACTGTATATGCAGGGAAAATGGTATTTTCCCTGGACAGAAGAGCATACAAGCCCAGTAAGTTAAAATGCATGCTGACCGTGAAACTGTCCTCCCGCTCATGGCACGCTTGTTATGTATGCAGTCAGATCTGTTCCCCAGATGACAAATCCAGAACTGTTCCTCAGCTGCCATCCATACAATTTCTAAATTGCATAGTCAAAGAGAAAATCTGCCCTTGAGTGTTCCAAACCCGGAGAAAACAAATTATTGACATCTTCTCACCTACACTGAATTTGCATGAAGTATGAGCAGGAGAACACAACATGGATGGCTCTGTGGCAAGTCAAGGTGATACAGATGGAGCTGCCATGATCTCACATCCCTTCTTCATTTTAAAGACTGCTTGAGACAACCACATTTCTGACCAAGCTTGCAGTGAGGTAACCTCCCTACCTGCAAACCTTTAGGTACAGATGGATTCAGACTTCCCATTTAAGGTGTACAACTGAAGAGATGGCTTAGGGATTTGCTTTTCAGAGGACTATGAACTGAACTGGAAAAAAAAAGTTACAGTCCCCAATGGCATGTGATGCATTTAAAATTACTCATCACTTCTGAAAATGTATCACATAAACTTTTTCAACAGAAGTGCTTGTTGTCCTCTTGTTAGTTCTCCCTCCTAATGCCATGTTAGGGATGGATCTGTTGCTTCTACTAAATTCCTTTTAAAGGAATGGGCGCTCAGTTTTAAAAGAAGAATGGCAGCCAATGACTGCAGACTAGGATTTACCGGTTTTCTTAATTTCTCCCTGCAATTTCTCTCCATACAAATATGTTGGGAGAGGCTGTTACAGGATGGTTGCCATATAAAATGTTGTTACACCGATTCCAAAGACAGTGACATTTTTATCTTTAAAATGCACCATTCCCACATACTGGCTTTGAAATTTTTCAACATTTTCTAAGTCAGCCACTTGTCCGCAAGCTAAGGTTGGATGTTGCTTGGGGCTATGATCCAGAAAGCAGGTGTGTGGCTTGCCATGATACCGCAGTTGGCTCTACATTTTCAAGTTATCAGCATAACCTCCTTACTGCCGTTTCTATCTATTTCTGGTGAAGAAGGACTGGTCTTTGGTTGCTTGCCTTAAAGCAACTAAACCATGGAAAGACCTTTTTTTTCTTCTTCTTCTTTTTTTTAAGCTGAAGGCAGCCTGGTAAAAGAGTAAAATGCAGTTTCTGCAATTTATTAAATTACTAAAGTACGGAGAAATTATTAATCACTCTAAACATGAGAAATAACTCATGGGTTTCTTCTCTTGGTCTCACTCAACTTCAACTGCCCTCTTCGAGTTAATCCCTGAAGACAATTATTATTTATATTACAGCAACACCTAGAGGCTCCTGCTGAAATCAGAGCGCTACTGTGCAGAACAGCATGCGCACCCACAGAGAGGCACGATCCTGCTTTGCCTTCTCTAGTTCCCACTGGCCGGCAAAAGCAAGAGGAGCAGTGGATGCAGCAGGAGCAAACTGAGCAAACGTACCCTCACTAACTCAGTTCGTAGGGCTGCTATGCACCCAGATGGGAACCCATCCTTGCCACTGCTCACCTCCTGGAGCTGAGGGCCAAAACCTGAGGGACATCACCGCTGCGCTGATGCGAGGAGCCCAGGCTGCAGGAACCAAAGTGCTGGGGCAGCCTCCACAGTCCTTGGTGGAAGAAAAGTGCCTACTGGGGCAAATACACCCCAATGCTATCACATCGTGGGAGTATTTTCAAACCTGGAGCAGTGGTTGGAAGGAGCATGGGGAAGGTGAATGGTGTGGTGGTGGTGGAGAGCTCTGCTTCTGCTACTCAGCCCTGTGATACCTGCTTTGGAACTGACCAGTGGAAAACCTCTGGGCTTGCTTTCTCCCACTCTGCCTGGGGTTAAAGAGGGCTACAAGATGTAACAAGGTTTGGAAATCACCCAGCAGCACTCATTCGTTGTTGGCTCCAGCCTTTATTAATGGAAAGAGCTTCAGATTTGAGGCTAAATCACTGGTTGGAGAGGACAGCAGCAGACAAAAGGCAAGGGGTACTGCATGCGACCTGTGAGTTGGATGTGTAACAAGAACGATTTGGAAATACTGCAAAGAGCAAACTGATCCTGGTGGCAGTGTCAATAGCCTCCCCTGTGAGCACTAATTATATTATTACAAAAACAGACTAACACAAAACTAAAGCACAGAAACATACATTTAAGATCTGGCCAGATGCCAGCACGCTCAAGGCACATTCTTCATACCAGCTGAATTATGATACTGCATTATTTGTTTTGCATTAGTGCTTAGAAGCGCTAATCATCAACCCACATCCTGCCATGGACCACACCATAAAAATATTGAAGGCCAACACAACACCTGCCCTCAAAGAGCCTATGCTGCATGTGTGAGATCAGGGGGGTATAGACACCTTGAGATGGTGTAGGCCAGCGAGATGGGGATTACTGATTTTTTATTTATTTCCCCTTCTGCCCGCAAGCCTCTTACTACATACCTACCAGATGAAATGTTCCAAAACAAATATATTGCAATCTCCTATAAAGAAAGAGATCATACAGACAAGCATCAATAGTTGCTCGGGAGCAGACAGGATCATTGCAAGCAATGCATCACACCCATGCTTGATGCTTCAAGTTTAAATAACAGCAACTTCCATTTCCTGGGTTGCAAATAGCAAGTATTTACTAATGATACTTTAGTAATTCACAAAGCAGGGAGGAAGAGGAGAACCCCCACTTTATTTTTGGCTAATCAAATGATGCTGAAGAACATGTTTGTATATGGGAGATGAGTCAGGGTCATGGGGCCAGAGCCACATGGGGGGTATTTGTATGCAATGGGAATAAATCTGTGAAAATGTGTAAGTGGAGCTGCAGAAGGAAATCTGCAGCCGCCTGAGCCAGGCGGTTGAATGGCAGAGAGGATGGAGGCTATTTGAATACTGATGTGGCCCTCACTTTCTTCCATTTCCATTAATGACATGCTCATCAAGGGCAAACAATGGGACCGGCTGCCTGCGCCTGTCACACTGTGTGGGTGCTGGGAATGCCAGGCTGTCATCCTGGGGCTGCATTTAGAGACCTGCACGCTAATAAGAAGTGCTCTGTGCCGTCAATGCAGACAGGTGCTTCCGAGGCTGGGACATGCTCCATTCCCTTCCCCTGAAACCCTCCTCTCCCGGCCCCCTGACAGACACCATGAAATGCACAAATTAACAGCCCCATCATGTTGGGCTGCTGCTGCCTGCGGTGAAAGCAGAAAATCAAGTTGTCACCCAGGGTGCAGTGATAAAGCCACAGCCTCATTTCTCTGTTGGTGCCCTATAATAGCAAATGCCAGACAGCTGGATGGATTGGGAGGTTTTAGATTAGGCTCCTGATGCACTTTGGCCACTGAATTAGCAGTTGCTGTTTTCATGTGGATTATTCGTGTGCAAAGCAAACATCTGGAGAAAGCAAAGGCTCCAGGGTCAGATATTCGATGCTTCTTTCCCCTAATGAAGCGGGTATAACAGAAATTATTCAGTGCCTTTGGAAAAATTCCCTCCCCCCCCCCCCCCCCCCCCCCCCCCATCACTGAAAAAGCAAAATCCCTCTTCCAGATTTGCCTTTGGAGACCTTCCCAGCAAATGCACAAGACAGTGTTAGCAAGCATTTGCCCACAGTCAAAATGAACAAGACTCTCCAGCCAAGATGAGCTCATAATTCTACAGCAAAGGTGGCTGGAGAAAAGTCACAGTGAGTCTTTGTGGGAAGGCGAACTCTCCAAATGCATTTTATTTCCCCAGCGTAGCATCGCTCTTTGGCAGTGGGCTCTTCCCATAGGTACCCAAGCCCGCGGCAGTAACAGGAGTTTAGCCCTTTCACACTTGAATAGCTCCACCACAGATGAGAACTGGTGTCTGGAGGTCAGAACCCAAAGTGACGCCAAAGCTGCTCTGAAATTTCCATTGCCACAGGACAAGCACAGATATCTGGGATTCTGAATGGAAAAAACAAAACAAAATGGAACTGTGTCATTGATGGGGAAGGGGACAGTGATAGCAAGTGGCCAGATAAACACTTGCCCCAAGAAAGCACCACCACAGCAATGAGAAACAGAGGGGCCTGAGCCCTTCAGACTCCAAGGAGTTTAATGACATAATGGCCTGAGAACTTCAACATAAAATAGGAAGAGCAACTAACGAAACTTACAACATAAAACCCCCCTCCTGTCATTTTTATAGTAATAGTAAAACACTTTATTGAATTTATGAGCTACATAATGACTATGAAGAATGTAACTTGAATTAGAACCAACTCAGAAGTATAATATCAACTATAAACCCTCTTCTATTACCCCATCCCTTTATCATCATCCTATCTTCCTCTTTTTAAACCAAGGAATATTGCTTTCTTCAAAATTTAGTCTGAGATTCATCTCCCAACTTCTTAATAAATCAAGCAAACCCCAAATGTCTCTAATGAACATGGGGCCAAAAAGTCAAGGCATGGCCCACAAACAAATCATATTCTTGAATTAAGAAAACAACAAAATAAAAGCAAACCCCATTTCTGTGCAGGTTGCCTCTGGGGGGATGCAGGGGAATATCCTGCAGGTTTTGATCGTGAAGCTGCATAGTGAGGTGCAGCATGCTGTTATCAGATGGTTCAGAACACAAAATGCAAGTTTTCTGTAGAAACCGTAGAAACAAAAGAGCAACCCTAGGATGTGCCCCAGCACAGGGAGCCAGTGAGTCCATTTAGAACCAGGCGCATTAGCAGGGCTCTGAAGCACCCTCTCCAGAGCCCTTTCAGTCCCAGGGTTTTGACACAAGCGATAAAACCTGCACAAATCCGGGGAAAGCATTGAGGGGCTGTTTATATCCCGATCCATTATTTTTGTGGAGGAGTTTGTAAATGAGTGATTGTGGGGGAGGGAAATGTACATAACGCAGCTAAAGCGGCATGTTTTACTGTGTTTTCTGATTCCATTTTACTCCTTTAGTCTCTCCGGTCCCCAAGGATTTTTCTGAAGGGGCGATAAAATAAAATGGGTGAAACAAAGCCATAAGCCAGTTAAGTCTGAAAGACATGTCATCTCATCTAAAAAGAAGAAACGGACCATTTCCATGCCTAGGGCTGACAGCAACGCCTGAGCTAGCAATAGCGCTATTCCATTTGATTTATAGAATAATGGGGTGACAAATGATGACAAAAATAAACTTTTACTGCACTGAACTGCTCCTTTATTTATGAAATTTGGCCAAGTAGTGAAATCTTTTATCTGCAAGTTGTAACATGGAGTGGAAACGAGCGATTATGGTGTGGTAATAGTAATCCAGTGATGGAGGCCGAGTCAGTTGGAAATGGATTGAGGTAAAATAACTACCGCACCATGATAAATGTGAACAGCGCTTTGCTGACAGATGATCTAACAGGTGTTCATAACAACTATATAAGAGGATTTATTTATGACTAGCCACAGCCGCAGCACTGTAAATCAACTCCAGCAGCTGCACACCGCTGAAACCAAGTCCCTGATGGAGAAACAGTGCAAGAACCCAAAAGAACACAATTCACTCCAGAATCTTAATCATCAAATAACGTGGGTTGGCTTTTTTTTTTTTTTTTTTTTAAGCAATTACACCATGGTGCAGAAATCAGAATGACTTTCAATTACATGAAGCTGAAACCAACTAACTTTGCCCAAAAGCAGGCTTTGCCAGAGGCCTGCAGATCAGGCTGGAGAAGAACAAAGACTTTTGGGCCCAGTATAAAAAGGTGTCCTTGTTTTTTTTCTGGTAAAAGAAGCCATTTAGTTACTATTCTGGTGTGATGCTGAGACGGTACAGCAAGAGGAGCTGAAGGGCCTCCTCCCTCCAACTCACTACAGTTTGCCCCCTCAGCGCTTGGGCTGAATCCAAATGTCTGGCAGGCTGAGCTTAAGCCCCATTGGTGAAATAATCTGACCACAAACAAACCCAAATCCCATCAAACAAAAACAAAACAAAAAAACCCACATCCCCACAAAAAATGGCTATGAGTTTTTAAATCC
Source organism: Anser cygnoides (assembly GCF_040182565.1). Lineage (NCBI taxonomy): Eukaryota > Metazoa > Chordata > Aves > Anseriformes > Anatidae > Anser > Anser cygnoides. The sequence goes on along the minus strand of NC_089912.1, from coordinate 78,795,728 downwards.
AAATAATTCTGCTGATTTGAGTAGGGATCTGAAAAGATTTGGAGAAATACAACCGGGGGAGGAAACAACAGTACTGAGGGGGACCCATACCTGATTTTTGCTAGAATGGGAGAAAACAGTCTGAAGAGCAGCTGAATCAGTAATTCTTCCATCTCCTCCTCACTCACAGTGTTCAGGAGGTGTGCGGAGCACCACGTACCTCCCACGCTGGATCGCCCAAGGCTGGGGCCAGGCGCAAGCCCCATGGCCTGGCTCTGCCTGGTTGGCACCCCGTCCTTCTCTTGACAGGAAAAAAAAAAAATGACTGAACATCCCCACAACAGTATACAAAATCAGGGCTAACCAAAATGAAAATAGGAGGAGTGATTAAACTGAAATCCTGGTAAAAGCTCACAAGGGTCTGCTCATGGTCCCTGTCATAGCTGCAGCTCGTTCAAGTCACACACACAGTGGTCTCCTTGGGGTGCAAAATCCACCTCCTGTGGCACTGTATTTCCACTCCTGGGGCATTCCTGCTCTGTGTTTCCTCCTGCTTTAGCAGCTCGTTTCACAGGGAGTTTCTCTCTTGAGGTGTCTGTATCTTCCCTGGCCATCCAGGCCTTGATGCCACGTGCGCATGGGCAGCCCCTAGCTGCTGCTGGTGCTCGGGAGCTACAAGGGGCAGCTGTTTGGGTCAGAAACAACGGATGCAAAGAGGCAAAAGGCTGCCTCTCCCTGCACCCAGGACTCTGCTGGGACCTTGGTGCTCCCTCCATTTTACTGGACATCTCCCTCCCTGCCCAGCCATTTGCTCTGGCGAGTGGCCAAATGGCTGCCAGGCACGGCTGCTACAAGAGGAGGCCTTTCCCCACCATTCCACCACCCAGAGTCCATTTCTACAGGGCAGAAGGATGAGAAGGACCCCAGAGCACCTACAAACTCTTGCTCTTTCCTGAAGCAACAAGGGTGCTTCAGGGCAGGGTTGTTGTCCTCTTCCCTTTCCTCAGAAATCAACCTGGAGAGGACTGGAAGAGCTGTGGTGGAAGCTGCAGCACTGGCGATTAAAGGCACTTCACCCTCAATGGGGATAGCCAGCAAAACCCATTTGCTCCCTTTCTTTTATACATGCATAATGGGAAAAGGGAGTTTAGAACAACACTGTAAAGATATATGTATACAGACCAGGATGTACACACAGATTTAAATGGATCAGGAATTGGGGCAGTATGGTCACTCAGACCTTGCAGCAGTGAGTCAGGTTCACCTTCTGCCTTCTGAAGCAAAACCAGTTAGCTATAGGTATTGGAAAGATGTTTGCCATCTCTTTCTCCTCCAAACAGGTTCACTGAACTGTACTACAGAAAGCACAAGTACACCAGGTAAAATGAAAATAACCTTAACAGAAGAATTGCTTTTATCAGGGTTATACACAAAGGCTCCTATCCGCAATGAAGCCACACTATACAAACACAGAAAAGTCCAGTGTCTGCATCGTAAAACATTTAATGTAACATACAAGTGTTACAAAAACATGCACTCTATGACAAAACAGTCAAGATATTGGGAAGGGGAGGAAGATAAACTAACAAAAAAAATGAAGGGAACAGAATCTGACCCTCATTGGCTTGTTTCAGGCACATACCGTGTCAGGTATGGCCAGAGCTTAAGTACATGTATTTAAAAACACGGAAAAAAATGTTACTTCCTTCCTCCGGTTTATATTTATCGTTCTATAAATGTTACAGAATGCTACCTTCATTCTGAGTTAGTAGAAAAGATCATCAAGAAAACCAAAATTATCTTTTCTATGCCATTCATTATTTCTTATACTGTATCTGTTCTAAAAACACTTTCATTACTTCCACTGTCCTTTCAAATGGTAGTCTATTTATATCTTCCATTATTTGATTCCTAGCTCTAAACCCATTTCTATTTCTGCAGTTTTCTTTAGAAATGAATTACTAGAATTAAAGCAGACTATGCAGGAAATAATATATTGTCCTTTATTGGACAACATAAAATGTGAAAGAAAAATAACAGGAAAAACATTATGTTATTTTGACTGTCATGCATTGAGCCAATGTTTATATTCTACCATCCAGTGACATGACAGCTTTTCCCTGTACCATATTCTATGCAAACAGTTTGAATTATTTTAAAATGAAGCATGATTTGGACATAGTTTTATTAAATAATAATAATAAAAAAGACAAAAGACAACAAACAAACAAACCAACCTCCCCACCTGCCAAACCAAAAAAGACTTCACAATAGATGTGTGTGTTTGTGTAAACAACCAGAAAGCAAAGAATCTGTCAATTTTTCACTATGCAGAATCTTTCTGATCTATTTGCCCTTGCTCATTTCATAGTTCTTCAACCCATAATTACCAGTATCAGTTTTAACACTAACACTAGATCACAATATTGGAGTCTCTTTGAATTTTAATTACCTTGGGCATGACTGAATGAGTTAATAAAATCACACACATTCCCTGTTTTGATAATACATTTCAGTTTGTAGTTATTACCAATTTTCCGTTTCTGTCTCTTTCCACTGCATTTGAATTCTCACCTCCTGCTCCCCAAATTGGACAATTGATACAACTCCTTAGCTATCTCAGCAAACCTAACTCACCAGTCCTGCAATACTATGCATAGCCTTGCTCCCACATCCTGATTTGTGCATGCAGGTACGCTTCAAGGCTTTGTGTGTCTAGGTTCTCACAGAAGCCAGATGGTTCTTAGCATGCAGCTCCTGAAAAAACTGCCTGCAGAGGTAGGAGCTGCTGCTACCTGGTACAACCAAATCACTCTGAAGTGAATTCCAGCTTGCAATTTAGACTAGTCATCTACTTCATATCCTAATAAGCTTTAACACCCCTCTACAGATGATGAAAGGTATGGAAGAAAGTGAATAAAAATGATATATAGCGAAAGCAAGAAACTATTGCTAACTACTACTACCTGGCTGAATTATGACTGAGTGCAACTCGTGCTGTTAATGTAAGACATGTACATGTGCTCATGTTTAGGTTCCTGAAGAGCTGAGCTTTATTTCACACATATTTTACTATTTAAATAACTGTCCTTAGAAATATTTTCCTCCCAAATTACTGTTTGGGGAAGCTAGAATAAATTTGCAAATCACATTGTCAGTCTGGACGCAGGTATAAAGAGTTCCTGAACCTTGGACCAAATCACAAAGTGTTGGAAAATGTAAATACCAGAAATGCCCCAAATACCCTTACTATACACATTTCTGGTCTTCACCAGTAAAGTCAATGAAGTACTCTAGGGAGGCAGAATTTACTCGGGAATGTGTATGACATACAATAATAATATACTTTCCTTTGATTTATACTGTGGTACATGAAGCAATTCCTGTTTATTTTTCCTTTACAAGCATGGCTGAAGGTTTCACAGTTCAGTCTTTCCTTCGGACGTAGAGTTTTGCACCTTTCCCTCAGTATCTTCTGAGTCTTAATATCAAACACCAGGTAGACCAATCTGCATTTTCTCTGTAAAGATTTTCTACAGTGAATAATTTTCCATCTGTTTGAATAATAGCTCTTACATCACGCTTTGTAATTCAAGAAAAAATGCATTGCAAGATCGGGCATTTAGAAAATAATGTAAATGTTGATTAAAAAAATGTACATTCCTGTTGAGGACGTTAGATTCTTGTTTCTTGTCTGGGAAATATACCAGTATATTTTGGGTGCCAGTGAAACCCAGATTTCTTACAGAAGTGCAACTTCAATACCTAGCAAAAAAGTCTCTTTAGAATTTCCCAGTAAACTCCGCTACATGTCAGAGCTACTTCTTGGTTCCACTAAATTTTAGCAGAACATTTTAGAATATTCCACTATGCAGTAATGCGACATTTCTGATAAAGTGGTATTATTTCCTGTCATCCGTAAAGCTAAACAAACCAGCACAACTTGGCCAGCACTGGAGGACAATGCAAGGGTCCTTGTGACAGAGAAAGGGTATGGAGTTATTCAAATGTCTTTCTGTGTCACAAAAACATCTAATGGCAGAGCCATGAGATACTAGGAAAAGCTGTATTAGAAGTGAGAACTGATAGGAAATGACAAAGTTTAGCATCTTCGCTCCCACCATGTAACCAGAATGTGAATGGAAAGTCAAAATCACGTTCAGGTTACAGCCGCTGTAGCAACAGGCAGAAAATTGTGTACCACCAAGGTGGCAGAGCTGTTGGACTTCTCAGCTCAGTAGATATGGCTATGAATTTCTCTTTGCCTCAAGCCCTGATTTATGCAAAGGTGGGAGATATTAGCTTAGGTATACAATAAAAATTTCAAGCAAAGAATTTGAATGATTTATTAAGCTAGGTGACAGTATTTACCAAAATAGTCTCTTCAGTCAGTATTTTATGAATAGGCCAATTTGAAAATAAAGAGTTATGGGTTTTGTTCATTAGCAAAAATGTAACTGCATATCAGAAAATTAAAATTGGAGCACAAACACTGTCTACTTTCACAAAAACAGTTTCCTAATGCATATGTGGCATTCAATCTTGTTAGTATTTACTTTAAATTAACCAGTTATATACATTACTGACAATCTTTATTGGTTCTCTACCAAAAGAAGAGAGATCGACTTTCTGCTCATAGCACTACTTTATTGGCACATCAACAAAATATTTGTGAAAATAACATTAAGTGGGAACAACAATCTTACTACATCAGTTCAGGTTTACAAGGATTTTCAGAAAGCAAACACAATTTTCTTGTACTTATTGTGCTGTTACACTTACACAATCAAACTTCTCAGAACCACACACACAGTTGCTGTGTATGTTGCTGGAACCTATCTGCCATTTTAACACAGTTTTCCAGCAGCGTGATTTCCCTTGAACTTTATAATCCAGTATTTGTCTACTACAGTGGGGAAAGGGAAAATGGGATCAGAGAGGGAAGTACTAGGATAGAACAAACGGGAAATACATTTAAGAATGCAGATAACTGACAGTAAAATGTATGTTCTTTGGTTAGCAAGCAGAAAAAAAGGAGAGGACTTGCATACATGATAGATACACACTAGCATTCTAAAGCAGAAGACAAGAATGTCAAGAGTGTATTCTTCCCCCCACTGCCAGATGGAAGGGCTATTATTATAAATGAAAGGCAGCAGTAGTGGATGCCAGGCACTTTTGTTGTGTGCCAGATTCTGAAGTCCAGATGTAAGCAGGTTACCCCTGGGACAGGACAGGCTTCAGCTCCCGCAGCAGAACAGAACCAATCACAGTTTTCTCAGTGTTTATGATGAGCTGTGCTGTAGAGCTCTCCTTCAGCTCCACTGTGACTAGCATCAGTGACCCACTGTGCACAGTCTTAGCTGCAAACCTAGAGGGAGAAGAAAAGTAAAAAAATAAAAAGAAATTGCTGAGAATCTTCAGGTCATAGACTACTATTACTTCTTTCTGCAAAAGTTAAATGAGCTCATCTATTAACAAAATGCCTCCAATTTCATTAAGCAATTTCAGGGGATAAACCATGAAAACTCAATTCTGCAGACAATTTCTTCATCATTGTGCAAATATTTTAGTATTTAAGGACAGAAAGGGATTGTGCAAAGCCCTGCATTTAATAAATCAAATAAAATATACTTAAATTATTATTTGAATTCCAATTCTTCAGTTCCTGTACAATACTCAGGAGCTGCTTTAGTGTACATGAGCAACCTAAATTTAATTCTATGGAGATTTCCATGGAAAATATAATTTGGTGCCCCAAAGAAAGAAAATCCAACAACAGTAAATGTGAGAAAACACTTCTGAAAAGCCAAATTGTTGTACTTTCAGAAAAGTACATTCCTCCTGCTTTCTCAGGAATTAATCCAGGCTAAAAATACTTGAACATCCAACATGATCCTTTCAAATGATGGCAACAGCAAGACAGCAAATCCTTGCATCTGTGAATGCATTTCATCTCCAGAATATTTAATCATAAAAATGTGGTCACTGTTTCTAAATATTTTATGACTAAAAGTCATACAAAGCAAACTGAAAAAATCCAGATAAAAGTTAGAACTAATGCACCATTACTAAATTCCAAGACATGAAGAACCCACTAATTACATGGAATTAAAAGCAAAACTAGCCTTTTAAGCACTACAATTGACTGAAAAGCCATTTTAGGCACAATGAACTTCTGTCAATCCTGTTAATTCATTCTGCATGCACAGCCAGGCCCAAGAGACGGGACGGAAGAGGATGGCAACAGCCTCGTCCTTCGCATCCCGCAAGGAGCACACCATGCTTTTCTGCTTTTCGTTGTTGGTGGTGGTGGTTACTTGACAACAACCAAGTTTCTGCACATGGGCTTTTGAAAACGCTAACAAGTGCGGAGCAGGTCCGCGACCCAGCCTGACCCCACTTTGCGGGGCCAATCTCCTCTCCTCCCAATGAAGGACACGTGTCTGAACCGGAGCCATCTGCCTCAATTTGCGCAACATCTTCAGCCACAAAAGGACCCAGTTAGCCCTGACAACAGCGCACAATGCAGAAAAATAAAACTGCTGGGCTGACAGCACGCTGTCGGCTATTCAAGAGCAAACCAACTGGTCAGTGTCTCATGTCTGACAATTAGCATGGGCCTCGCAAAGCGCCTGCCCGGGCCCTTAGGGATCTGTTTAATTACCATCAACATAAAGGAGGGAGTTTATCAGGAGATACTCAAAAAACTTCACTCCAGACTTAATTAAAATATTAGCCACTTAAGCAGGAAGCAGGTTCTCTTTAAACGAGATGTAATTTCTGTCTTTTTTTCTTTTTAAACTAAGCATATCAAAATCTCATAACACATTATACTAATTAGGGAAACATGGGGCACTTCTCTAATGTCACCCATCACAGGTCAATCTATTTCTTTTGTCCAGATTATAGATACATTCAAAGACCTTTCCCTTTAATAGGAGATTCTGAAACGACATCACTGCTATAAAAATTAACTACTTAGCTAGTTATATCAATGATTTTGTCTACTTGCACTGCAATGTAGAAGATCACTATTTCTCTTGTTGATTTTGACAGGAGGATAATTATATAAACAATAGTCTTATTAGTCACTTTATTTACTTAACAGTTGTGTCTTGGGACAACACAGAAGCAGATTATGTCTAAGTATGCACATAAAAAGGTTGGTAGTTGGCACTCCTGCTGTGTTTCATAGCCTCAAGGCTTGATTTTACCCTCTTTTATTAAAACCTGAAAGTGATACGAAGTCGGTGTTCTGTGAAACCCAGGGAAGCCCAAAGCACCAGAGATTAGTTATGTGCTGATATTTTCACAAGTGTATTTGCCAAATCTGATAGGTGATCAATATTGCTTTTCCATACCTCTAAAAAGAACACGTAATTAATGTGAGTTTTTATGTCACTTGCAAAGCATAAAGGGTCTGATTTTTGGCTAATTCTACACAAAGTGTTAATATGCATAAATAGCATTGGCTAATTGGTTTGTATCAATGGTCAGTGATCTGGAGTCACTTAGGGAAAAAAAATGGAACAAAACGAGACAACTTCTGTTCACCATTGAAAAGGGTGTATAGAAGAACCACGACAGAATATGTTTACCACTGCTTTTGAACTTTGGAAACTGAAATCTGTTCCTTAAAATGAAGAAGAAGTTTCTAAAAACAGTTATAACACAAACCAGTTTATTCAATTGTTGAAACTGAATGCAGTTATTAAAAGATGAAGCTGTTGACTTTTGGTTACAAGACATGATCAGTAAAACTGATTTGCTAGTTATTTAGATGTTTTAAAAATGCTGTCATTGAATAATTTGAGTAGTATCTGATTTTTAGACTATGCACACATTAATGCATTGTATATGTTTGCTCTTATTATGAGCCTATGTAAATTTTACAATACATGTTTTCTGCTCTAAATAGTTAAACCAGAAAGCCATTAAAAATCTTTCAGCAGCAAAAATTAATCACTCTCTATAGTAGGTATTTATTCTTTGTGAGAAGCTGTGGAACAGCTTTTATTTTTCCCATGAGGTCAGTAATTATTTTCACTTTTTCTGAAAGTTGATAATGCCTTAAAGGTAGGATTTTGAATCCAAATACTTGAAAAAAAGATATTATAAACGATCAGACTTCATAGTCTCAGTCAAACCTGGGAACTGCATTGTCAAACATTCAAATCTAACTTATAAATTGGTTGTTATTAAGTCCAAAATAGAGAATTTGTTCTTTGGGCAACTTGTGGCATAAAACATTATAGTATCAGTATGGCTCTGTTGCAACAAAGAACGAAGCAGTGAATATGAAAACAAACAAACAAAAAACAACCAAACAAGATAAATGAGAGAACCATTCAGAAAACAGAAACAAATATTTACTAATAGTTTTAAGATGGCTGTTTCTGTTATAGTACAGTTATTGACTAGATTTCTTTATAATATTACTTCTAAAACTGCTTTTGCATCATTAAAAATATCCAGAAAGATTTGCAGGTGTTAACATTTTCCACACAAAAAAAAATCAAGACGGAGCAGAAACATGAGAATGTGAGATATATTTGCATATTCTAAGTTTTTTTCAAATACATATTTTTAAGAAGAACACTAAATATTCTGAGGCTGTGTGACCTGGAAAAAGAGAGGGGGAGTTCACAAATTTACAGAAATATAGTATCTTTCAGTAGGTAAGAAAATACATATTAAGAATCAAATTCTACATCAGCATCAGTAAAGCACTGGCATATTTTTAGAAACCATTCAGTCTTTCAATAGTTAAAAATCAAATACATTCTTGGTCATGAACTATGATTTTTTAATGGCTGTCATGTAAAAATACCTTATTTGTTGTTAGTCTGAATTCCTAATAAAGGGGAAAAAAACAGACAATCAGATATTACAATGTGACAGCATTTGGCAAACGCTGGCTTTGTAGTAATTACTAGCCTAACTACAGACTAGCAGTTATTTTCCTTTTTGTCCTGTAGACAGAAGATAGAGCTGCAGTATGCAGGAGAAGCATTTTTATTTGGAAGGATTTTGAAAATTCCAAGCCAGAGAATAGAGTAACAGAGTAAATCACTCTGAAAATACGCTCTTAAAAACTGAACATTTTAAAAAGTGAATTTACAGTTCAACGCTATCGGGACATTTGTTTATAGCAGAGCAGGGCTTGTGACGCATAATTCAACAGCACTAAAACACATGCTCTCTCTTGTCGGGCACTCTTCATCTTTGATTCTTCCATTTAAGCTAAATTTTCTTCTTTTTCAGTTCTATTGCTTACCAGAAACACTGACAATGGCACACAGAGGCTAAAACTTTTTTTTTTTTTTTTAAATCTTGCACATTAAGCCTTCAATTACTGCCTGCTGAAGCAGACAGAATCCTATTAGTAAGAAAGACGATCACAAGATACAATGCCCTGCCCTAGCTGTAGACAAATGATTAGTCCAAAGTTCACAAATGTGTAATCAAGTTATGCAATGAATATATTCAAAGGATAAAAATATGACTGTGAATTAATCTCCAATTTGTAAATAGAAGAATGAACAACTACGAAGTACATTCCAGTGTATCACACGGAAAAACAAAAGTAGTTCCAGTACTCTGAATATTTACCTCACTCTGCCAAAGTCTCCCTATATATAGGTTTGACTCTGTAATGAGCATTTCATCTCAAAATTGGCTATATTACTAATTATGTGTAATGGTTCTACGAATAAGCCTTAGAACATGAAAAAAGGAAGTATTTGGAATAGCATTAATATGTATTAGTTCTGACTTGAGGATACAGTAAGCTTAATGAAACAAAGTACAAACATTAAAAAAAAGAGAGAGAGAGAGAGAAAAGAAACATCTTTTTCTTAACCTGGTGATTTTAACCTCTCGGAAAAAAACTTTTTTAAGACTGACTGGTTATTAGTCATGGAAATTAATTAATATTTGTATTAAAAATCATATAAAGATACTTTGAGATGTTTTCTTTTTCAAGACCATTTCAATCTAACATTTTTCTTAAAATAAATTGTTCAAAATACGTAATTCATTACCACAATTTAACTCATTTTCAATATTAACAATTTTGAGGTTTAATGAAATTGCAAAATTGTGCAAATAAATTCAATTCAAATATGTACTTTAGAAAAAAGATTTTAAATTTTATTTCTAAAATAGATTTTGAGTTTGTCCTGTTACCAGTGAGCAGTTGCACTGTATTCCTAACAAAAAAGCATGAATGCAAATGAGTCCTCAGAACTTACTGTCCAGTACACAGCAGTACTCCACATGTTCAAAAAGATGCTGCATGAACTTATCTTCACAAAAATTTCCTTTAAGTTCAAAAACTTCAGCACTTTTATATGGAGGTACTTATATCTCCTTCCCAAAACTTCAATAAGCTAAAAACTTGAATCATTATATTTGCTCCTCACCTAGAAAACTATAATTGTGATACCTGATCTATTTTGTTTTCTCATCTATTCTGTTTGCTTTATTTTTCTTAAATAATCAGGAGTTTAATATGGTAAGCATTACAATTAAATCCAGTCCCTCTTTAAAACAGGCTATGAATTTTCATTTGCAAAAAAAATATTTAATTCAAAGAAAGTACTTCACCTTACAGAAATACATTAAAAGATTAAACCTGCTCAGAGATTTTTCAAATCAAATATATTCTCTTCTTCAGCTAGTTTAAGTGTTAAATGTTTTTTGTTTAACCAACTGACTCAGAAGGTTCCCGTTTGTTGCTCAAAGAAAATGCTGCACATATTTTTCACTTTACAGCATTCTGATACAAAAGCAGTGCTGTCCTCTAGTGGACAGCAGACAAGCAAGGCTATAACCATCTATTTTGATTAACCTTGTATCCAAAATAACTCACTCATATAATTTTAATATTAAGCTCAAATTTGATTTCTTAAAGTTATTTTTAGATTTTGCAATCCACATGCAAGTTCTTTAGATACAGTAAAATATTTAAAATATTAAATGCCTTAGATGGTGTTGTAGAAAGACATTCTCTTGATCAAGTATCTTGTACCAGTTAATCAACATCTTCATGTGCTAATAATACATGAAAACAGTATTAGTACATGCAGAGCCCATTTGTAAGCAGTGAGGAAATTCCAGGTTTGGGGACATTAGGATTTGATTGAGAAATATATAATAGAAACTACTGAATGAGTACACTCATATTTAAAACTTCTAGTTTTCTTTTTATCTAGGAATAAAAATATTTACCAAAGAATAGTGACTAACCAGAAAGACTTTCAGCACAGGCTGACGAAAGAATGGTAAATGGTTAGTTAGGCTAGCTGGGTCACTAAGAGACCAAACATTTATTAATTTATTTTAAATCTAGGATTCTACAGTAAATTAAAGAAGTGTTAAGAGTTTACAACTTCTGGCAAAAAGGAGGGCTGAAATACCAGTGGATAGCCACGTACCATTCCACCTAGAATTCTGTCACCTACAGGTAAAGGGTAATAGAGAAACTCTTTTGCCTAGGGCATTTAGCCTTCTAATTAATTCTTACTAGAGAAATTAGGAAGCAAAATCAAGGCTGCATGTCTGTTACAAGTTTATTTACTTGGCTACCCATTGCAGCTCTCTTGAAGAGTAAAAAAAGACAACTGGGCCCAACAGCTAAAAAACCATGGAGCAGAACAGTCCACACAACTGCTTCAAAGGAGCTACTGCCAGAGGTAGATTTCACTTCATTTGAGCTCTCAGACAAGCCAATTACTTAGTAAAAAATCTTAGAAAAAAATTTCTGTGTGCACACAGAGAAGAAAAGGTCTTTAAAAAAGACTTATTGGATTTATAGGACGTATTTGTCAACTACTGAGAACACATATCTCTTCATATGGAGATCCAAATATATATGCTCAGTTGTTGAGAAATACTGAGATTGTTTATATGCTATAAACATATAATTTATTATGTAAATTTTAAACATATAATCTCATTATACTGAGATTGTTAATTGGAGATAGTATATAAATGATAAACAATTTATAATTCTCATTAATTTCTATGCTATGTTTATACTTCAATAAATGTGTGACTGTCCTTCCTTTCTGACATGTTGGAAACAGCTACAGTTTTTGGATATGGTAAGCTGATGGGGCCTGATCACCAGCTTTCTGTGACCTCTTCCAATTTAGTATAAACTGGAAGATGGCATACACAAAGATTTTCCAAGTAAACTCCTTCAAGCAGGAGTTTGTTCAATACATACGTACCTACATACATGCATAGTCACACACCTTTTCTCCCCGAATTAAGTGCTGTTGGATTAAAGAGATGTGGGGAGGATAACATTACTAAGCATGCCATTCTCTGATAATCAAAATTGTCTGTAAACAAAACCCTCTTTCCTTTGAGAATCAGTCTGCCAATATAACATAAATGGGACATGACAGGTTGCAAAATGATAAAAAGGGGTGAATTCCATCAGACTGTCAGGCTGATGCATGGGGTGGGGAATAAAGGCTACTGCAAAACAAGTGTTGATCCTTCGGTTTCTTTCTTTTCTTTCTTTCTTTGTTTTCTTTTTTTTTTTTTTTTTTTAAAGCATTTCATGCAAGTTTCGATACTATGTCTAGTTGCTTTTATGTTCTTCAGGTTTTTGATGCCTATCCACTGCAATGTGCTCTCACTGTCATGTTACATGATTTCCACAGTATGTTTTTGATTTAGCTAAAATAATGCAAGCCTCCAAAAGGCAGGTGGAAAATATTTAACATCCTGTTAAATACTTACTTATCCACAAAACCACATAAGTTATGAGTATGTTGAATGATGTACTACACACAGCAAACTCTGAACAAACCGATGTATCTGTATGGAGAACTCAAGTGTCATTAAAAATACAGATGCCTGAAGCAGCATAGTCATTGCATGCAATGCTGTGCTTCAGCTAGCTAGACCTGCCCCAGCAATGAGCAGAAGTACTGTTGTTTTTTTTTTTTTTGCTTTTTGTTTAAAAGCTACCTTGTTTGCTGTTAACGCAGGTGTCTATGACACATGCTAAGAGACCAACACATCCTCCATCTGAAAGTTCTGGTAATACATCAAAAGAAAATACTGCTTTGAGAATGACCACTGTAATGGAGTGTATTACACTCACTATTGCAAAAAGTGAAAACAGCTGCCCAGAAGCAGATTAAGGCTTCAATGTGGAAAGTAACAAAACTGAAGCTTGATTTTCTCCAGAAACTCACATTGTCCCATATTGGGTTGTTGAAATTAGAGACTTGACTATCTCAAATTAGATGACTGACGTTAATGCTGTCGTGTTTTTCTTTAAGTGCCGGCCAGTGGTTAAGGCCATGACCTGCTGAATAGAGGTAAGTAGATGAGACTATGATCACTTTCTAACCCAACTGTTTCCTAATTGTTGATTTCCTCCAAAATCCAACAACAGCACCAGAATAGTTAAATGGACTATTAAACTGGATGAGGTTAAGTAAAATCCGTTCTTCATATCCACTCTGATGGGTTCAGACTATTATCTCACTGACTGATTAGGCAGTGTGCAAGTAAACTCTTAAAGAATGAAACCTGTGGAAAAGATGCTCTACACTTTATCATTTTGCAGAGCCATGGTCACTGAGGGAAATAATATAGTAGAGTACAATTCATACTGTTTAAAAAATGCTTCAGAGAGTGGAAGGTGGAGAGAGAGTTCAAGAAGACCCTAATTACCATCCCTTTAAACATATATTCTGACATCAATAGAATCACACAAGCATAAACCAAAGTGGAAGAGTGAAGAAGCAAATCCAGTTTGTGATCCCACCTCTGAAAGAACGTTTCTGCTAAATGCTAATGCCAATGACTACAAAGTTTTTGCGCCATATTTTGGAGGCAGTGGAAATATTTGTTATTTGTATTTCCATTATTTCCTTTCTAAGTCAAATTACCCTGAGATATCTTTCACTCATCTAGAAGCCTTTATGTAATAGACTGTATTTTGACACTTTCAAGAGGGTCATGAGACCGTTCAAATCTTTCTAATAACAAGTAAAGCTTGCAACTCATTTTCTCACCACTGTCTGTTGTCTTCTGCTACATTCAAATTGAAGAAAATGAGAATTACCTATCCTGGTGGGAGGTTATGGAGCTGAAAATAAAGAAAGCAGAAAGAGACCCGAGGAACTTCTAGAATATTCATCTCAGAGCAAGTAAGCAACAGATTTTGAAAATAACACTAGCATTAAGGATGTTTCTGGATAAATAAAGCTCATGTTGTTTAAAAAAAATACTGAAAATCTTGAGTTCAGTAGTGTCTTTGTCTTATCACATTTTGAAACAGAAGAGAACAGTCTAGAATTTATATTTTATATATAAAGCAATTAGTGTTATTGCACAACTAGAGACAGGGAATTGAAGGGTTGATCCAAAGACTAATTGACTTTGAGGGAATGAATACCCTCTATTTTGTATCCTCGTCTTGAAGATGCAAAAATTCCTGTCAGACAGCAGATATTCAACTTAAATGTACTTGTTGGTCCTTAAATGTGGTTATTTGGACTGATTTCTCTGTAGGAAAAAACATACTTTTCTTTCAATGTCTTTGCTTGTAGATATTCCAATGGTGTCCACAGACATGGTCTTAATCACAAGACAGAAGCCTGGGACTTTTCCTAATTCTTTTTAAAATGATTTGGTCAACATCTATGTGCTCTTCAACCTGTTTACACCCTTCACCTCTTAAAATATTTTCTCAGAACACAGAAAGGGCTCTAAGATTTCTGCAACAATCACCCTTGTGAAATATTTTAAGAAAAATAATGCTCACTGTTTTTGGTGACGTTTTCAAATTCCAGGAGACATTGTATTTCCTGCTCTCAAAAAAAATACTGTCTTTAAATTCATTTCACATTTTTGCTCTTAGTAGAGGTCTTACAACTGAAATAGTATTTCCCCTTGACAACAAAAGCAAGAGAGGTCAATACACAGGATAGTCAAATCCTGTGAAGAGCATAAACGTGCACTATATGCAGCCTTGCAAGGCACAGAGACCTAATAGCTTGTATAAAGCTACCTAATTTTAGGTGCAGGTTACTATACTTAAGCAAGTAAAATAGCACAGCAAATTTATTTTGAAAAAATATGAGTACAAATCTGCAAATGTGTGTTCTGATATTTATTGTGTTTAGATTTTTTTTTTCAGTTATCACTTAAAAGAAATAAAACAGGTCAGAAAATAAAGTCTAAAATATAATCAACTGTATTATCTGGCATTTTGTTCTATACTTACTAACAGTTTAATTAGTATTTTCATGTAATTATAAAAAATCAGCAACCCTATGTTAAAAAGAGCAAAAATGCATGTAAAAAGTGTTGCTATACTGTGATATGGACTGACATATAGCTGATATATTTGACAAGTTTACATTTACTTCATTTTTCACTGGTGAGTGCATGCTATTCCATTGATATTTGTTGCAAGTATTTGTTTTCAGACCTTCAGAGTAGTTGCCTTAGTGATTTTATGTGTTGCAAAATGCAGTCCTAAATAGGGTTATCAATTTAAAGAAAAGTAATTTGGTCCCACCAACATGACAACATTTTCGTCATGAGTGCAAATATGCTTGGACTGAAAAAAAACAAAAACCAAAAAACAAGTAACATGCACCTGTTCATACTCACTAGATAAGCTTGTATTCAACTATACTATTGCATTTTGTATGAGTATATTTCATTACCAGACAATAGATATTTCTTGCCATTAGCAGTCATTAGGTAATACTCTAGTTGGGAATGACCAACTGAGAGGTTAATGCAATTCAGGCTGCAAAGTGCAGAACAACAATGTCAGTTTAAAAATAGTACTGCTTTTCTCGTGTACTAAGCACTTCCAAGAAGTTGAACTCAACTAGTCCTCACAGAATAGCATGATGAGCTGAAACAAGTTCTTATATATAATTTTTTATTCCCAAATACCACTTGCAATAAAACAAACAGGAAAAATCCCAATACTATAGAAGAAGAAAAAAAATATTTCATGATATTTTTATCAAATTAATTACTGCTTTGTCAAGGTAAAAGCTGAATGTTTATTTTATCATCTTGAAATGGTGTATGTTCTATTTAAATAAAACATACTGCACTTCTTGCATCCACAATATTTTGCAAGAATTGATTCATTTTTTGTTAACTGTAATGATGGAGTTGATTTAACCCAAATATATCTATACATTTTATAGGTATGTATAAAAATATTTTAGTCACTTGTTTTAGAGATTTTAAAGTATTCATTAACTATGAATAATAATATCTATAAATAATAATCTATCTCAAATTTTCATTTATCTAAGTCTGGGATTCTTTAATGATAACAGCAGTATTTAAAAGATGACCAGGTAGGTTCATCACAGTATCAATTAGTTAATGTTCCCATTCCTGTTCTCAATAAAAAAAAAAAAAAAAGTGCAAATGAAACTACACAGTATCTGTGAACTCCACAGCAAAGCAAATGATGGACTGTTTTCTAAATACCCATTACTTTTGGGAAGTTCTGGTAAAGTTCTGGTTATGTTGTTACAAACTCATCTTCTTTTCCTGCTGCACATTATAAACACAAACCATTCTGTATCTACTATGGCAGAAAAAAACCTTTCAGCCACGATTTCAGGATGCTCTAAAGTGTTTTGAATACTTCAGCCCTAACAGAACATGCCTTTAACCACTGTCTCTGAAGAAGCGTACTCGACAACAGCAAGTACATCTTCAATTTAGTTACTGTTGGTTATAGACTCTCTTTCATGAAAAACTTCCTCCTTTTTACGAAGTGCAAGAGAAAGTAAGATCAAATTAGAAACTTGTGGACAAACGGGAAACCTGTGGCTGAGTTAGGAACTAAGCTATTATTTTAGGTAGTCTTTTTGAGACTCGGTCACAAAACAATCCATCCCTATGTACTAAGTATCATGTGATGGATAGGGTAAAGATGAAGAACACCTATATAACATAGACACTTTAGTCTCTCTTGATTGACACTCTCACCTAGTCTTTGAATTGATGTTGAGAACGCAGGCTGTATAGATCCCTCAGGGATGCAACAAATGAGGACTCTTTCACGGAGGAGCAGGTGTCAATAGTGACAATCATTTCAGTGCAATCGCACTAGCTGTACCGTGTTTTTATGGTGAAACAGAATTTTATCATTGACCATATCAAATGCATAGGAAAATCCAGCTGGGTTAATGTTAATGCAATGCAATACGAATGCCCAGTGATGGAAAAAAGACTAAATCCAAAGAAGAGAAATAATCAGCTTATTAGTCCTGTGTAGGCTACATGACTCTTACCATTCCAAAGAGCCATCTCAGCCAGCAAAATTTCAAAGTTTTTTTTTTTTTTCTTTAAGAGGAGATACTTTGCTTTTACTTAAACAGCAAAATTCAGGAGGCTAAGTTAACAGCTTCCAGTAATGTCTTGCTGTTGTTATAGGTCTACTCAGTTTCCCATACACAGCAATTTTTCTGTTTGCTCTTGTAACAAGTGAGAAGCCATACAGATTCATCAGAAATTAGACAGGTCCAATGGCTTTCTTGGCTGATGAAAATTACTGTTTTTCCTTGCACATATACAGGAAGGTGAAGGAAATACTCAATGTAATGTTCAGCCTGCATCTTAAAAGATCTTCATCTAATTAAAAATAAGATAATCATATCCTAGGTGTACATAGCTGGATATCATAAATTAAAAAAAAAAAATAATGTGGAAAAAACAAGCTTCTTATAACAGATGATAAATCCAGATAAAGACTTATTTTCAGAAACAGAAACAAAAGTCAGAAAAACATGTAGATGCTCCTTAAAGTACTTTGCTTTGAAAAGGCTATCTTTTATCTTTGAAACAAAAGTAGGAAACAGAGAACACCCCTAAATGTGTCCAGTAAGGTCTAAATATTTGATGTACTATACATATTCAAATAAAGAACAAAAAGTACTCTGGTTAATAATATCTGGTCAGGATTCTATGTCACAGTCCAAGATGCATAGTTTATCTGTTAAAGATGCAGATAATAAAATTTTCTCCAATATTTTAAAATGTTGATGAATTCAAAACCAACTGAAATTCATATTAAAAGATGAACCCACTACAAATGACATGCATTCTTACCTGTGTATGTTGTCTTGACCAGAAGGGACTACACCCAGGTTTGCTGCCTTCACTACTTTCTCAATTATTACAAGACTGGTAGAGTTCTGTGGAGCAACAGCTATGGTAGCAGATGTCTCATTCATTCCTGTCAGCATCCCTGAAACGTTAAGTATTTCATTATAAATTCTTTTTATTTGTTTGCTTATTATGCTTAAAACCAAAATAAGAGATTTCTGAACATGAAAAAAAAAAAGCATCTTCATTACAAGTTAAATCATACGTTGAGAAAACAATTTTATAAGAAATTACATAATTACATCAGCTTAATATATTATTTGCAAGGCCCTGTTACTAGAAATAAATTACTAGTAACTGGACAATGATATGTGTGATACTAATGGAACTGTGAAATCAGGATGGTTGTTCTCAAAAAGAATAACCTAAAAGAAGAATGTAAACCCAGAAATGAAATATTAAGTAAGACTGATTTGGAAATTCCAGTTTATGTAAGATCATATACAAAGATACTGTCTAATCTTTCAATCATAAAACCATAGTACTTAATTATAATTTGAAATCCAATTGCTAAAAATAAACTTGAAATTCACAGTCATCAAATCAATTTAGTTCCTGAGGACAAAGTCATCACATTAGAAACTGGGAAATTCAGTTAGTATCCACCTCTTTAAAATGTCATGATAAACTTTCTGATTAGAATAATTTGAATATCGGTATAAAATAGAACAGAAATATCGAGATTACATCTGAACACATGACAAAAAAAGAGTAAAGAAAATGTTCAAGGTCATTTAAAACAAACAAAACAAAACACAAACCACTTTCCTCTCCTATCAAAATCCATTGTTTAGAAGAATAATTTGCAGGACACTTATGTTGATTAAAACCCAACGCTAACTACATCTTAGCATTGTGTGTGTATTTTTACGTTATGTGCAGAAACTGAAAACACAAACAATGGAACACATATTTTTGGCAGAAATATCAAGCATGTGAAATCCACAATAACATTAATAAAGAAAACAATGCAAAACTCTCAAAAGCCTAATATTTTAGGGCTGCACATACAGTTCTAACCCACAGCAAACAGCATAAAGATGCTGAGTAGAGCAATTAAAAAAATAAATCCAACATTTTAATGCACCAGAATGTGCATTAGCTGCTGTCACAAAATAAGAAATATCAAAGTAAAAATAGAACAGCTTATGAGTAAATAATGGGATATTTTTGAACATGATCTGCACTTGAAGAGAATAAAAATAAGCATGCAACTTCTATAAAAATCAGTTTTATCTTGGGAATAGTACATTCTGTTTCAAATTGTTTAACTTCACTATTAGGCAAAAGCTTTAAAAACTACATACGCAGACTAAAACTGCTTTTAAGCAAAGCATGGGGACTGACATAACACTGCTGAGAGATGTGTGTACTCATTTAGGATTTAAACCTTCTCCATTAAGCTCTATTGAAGAGCAAATGCTGAATAAATGAATGCAACTATGTTTATGTTAAAAGCCTGTTTCCCGCAGCATGTAATTAAAGGAAATGTTGTACAAAGCCAGTACTTTTGTCAAGCTCCTGTAAATGGAAAGATGGATAGCACTCAGAGAAGTGAATGCATTGCTTCATATTTAACCTTAACACTCTTGTCATTAATGGTTTGTCTAACTTGTTCTATAAAAGACAAGGTACTGCTCCATTGAAGTAAAATTAAAAAAATCAACTAAACCATGCTTTTCAGAACAGAAGATTCATTATCGTCGACTAATGTATTGGCATAAAGCAAAGTAACATCCTATCAAGTAAGGCACACATTCAATCTGCCTTTCCACCCCCCTTTATTTTTAACTCATGCTGTTTTATTGTTATAGGCAATTTGTACCACTCAGCATGACAGTGTAAACTGAATCAAGATTAATTTACATGCAAAAGAACACTTAGGAGAGCAGCATGGTAAGCAAATGTATTGTCTCGATTGCTGAGGTGGAAAAGAACCTGGAAAGAAAAAAGGGTGCTCTAATTAAGGGGCATCAAATATGATTGCTCGTGGTACTCAAGGGCCAGAAAATAGTAAATGTCCAACCATTTAAAGAATTAGCATCTTGCTTGTTAGGAAGACAAGTTGGATGCATAAATTTTAATAAAATTAAGTAAACAATTTGTTTACTCAACCAAGTTTCTTTTTTCTTAAAATACATACACTTAAACACTTTTTAAAAATAATTGATAAAATTATTTTAAAAAATGTCCATAAGTAGGGTGGGAGGAAGTCTTTATACTTGAAGTAGTTTTACTTGGCTCTTTAAAAACGTCATAAAAATTCTGAGTAATATCCTGCTATAACAATCACATGCCACCTTTAATATTACATAAAACATCAGAATCTAAGAAAACTCAAGTCAGAGCATAGAGCAGCAATTAATCTGGGTTAACTAAGTGATACAATGAAATAACTGTACACATTTTTAATGGTAAAAGGAACTGAAATTGGAAAAGATATGTTAGCTACCGGATTAGTCCAATTCTGAAACAAGCCAAGGGGAGTTTTGCTATTGATATTTAAAAAAAAGGCAAAAAACAGACAGGTGAAAATCTGGATACAGAGCACACGTCCCAACAGCACACGTCTCACTTGTACCAAATTCCTGCTAAAGAAGTCAAACTTATTCTTGAGGAAGTGATGTACAATAGGATATAAAATCCTGAGGCCTGAAGATCACTAAAAATATTTAACCAGAGAGACAAAAAGTAGTCTGTCAATACCATTTTTATCCACTGCTTCCAAATTGTCAATCACAGCATTAATGTTAACTCAGCAGCTGCCTTGCAGCATTACCTCACAGGAGGATTCCCCAGTTCAGAACTGGAGGAAAGGCAAGATGGTGTAAGCAAGGCTAACCATATCATGCACAGCATGTGCATAAATACAGCTTTCGAGGTTTGCTGCTACCACTAGATAACCTCCGCAGCCATGAATATTCAATAACCTGTCTGTTTTCCTCTCTTTATGCCATCAGGAAGAAAATGGAAATATACAAATGTAACAGACAATGCAAAACAGCATAGTGTAATTGAGTAAAGATGTGAAGCAATGAATTGTCTTCTATGTATCAGTATAATACTGGGTATTTCTCTTTAGCATTCTTATTAGATTACACACACAATTTAGATGTAAAAATCCTTAAAACCCATACATATTCTCATTCTCCCCCAATATAGTCTTGCATTTCTAATATTCTCCTCACTCCTTCACTGTTTTTTACCTATTTATTTTGGTTGCAAATAAAATAAGGCATCTCCAGGTACAAGACTTGTAACATCTTAAGTCCAAAAAGGCAAGGAAAAAAAAAAAGAAAAAAGGAGAAGCATGATAAGTGAAAAGCAAGTTATATAAATCAGATTCATTTGGAGAATACAGACAAATGGAAGTTAAACACAAAATAGAATAATATATACTAACTTCTAAACTGCCCTGCATTTATTACTGTAATTCAGATTTTTCATTTAGCAAGAGCACATAGTAATTCTCTCCAAATACTACCTGTTCCTAGATACCTGTAATAAATACTTAGGTAAAATTTAAACTGAGACTTCTATTGCTAAAAATATTTTGAAACAGCTGATATTTATAACAAAAAAGATGCAATAGAAAAGGGTTTTAAACCTGTGGTAAATTTGCCAGCATCAAGTCCTGCATCAAAGAAAGAATTCAGGAAGACAGAGAGAGCAATACAGAAATGCCAAGAGACCTTCATGGATTTACAAATACTTCATATAAACAAATTTTCAAATAGCTTTATTCAGAGTAGCCTTTCTGCTCTATTAAACATAGCAAACAGCTGCCAGATTTATTCAGACAAATAATCAACAACCATAGAAGTAAAATGGCAGAAGAAAAAGGAATTTTGGCAACAACTCCACAGAGGACCACAGCTATTCTCCAAGTACACTTCTTCTATGTGCTCATGGTTCTGTATGGCCAGTCAGGAGGAAAAAAGCCCTCAGTCACAGCAAAACATGCAAAAGCTCTATTGAAATATCACAAAGCAAGCAAATATAAAAACATGGAGGAAGAAGCACAGTAACCTGCTTTCCTTTCACTACAACCTCAGCTACAAATTTTAGAAGGGAATAGTTTAAAATAAATGTGCCACAGCCTCATTCAATCACTCACCTTGGGTTGCTGAGCAGGTATAAAGCAGAGAGGGAGGCTTTAGCCAGCAAAGGGTAAGAACAGCAAATAAGTATCAATGGGTTAAGAAAACAAAGCACAATCCTAACTTTTTATTGCAACAGTACGCCTAACTGAAAATGATACAAGCAATATTTAAACTACTTTCTTAATCATTCAAAAATAATAATAATAATAATCATTCAAAAAATAATAATCATTCAAAAATACAAAAGCCAAGAACTGTTCAAAAGCAATAATTAATAATACATAGCAATACTCATTGGTGTTGTTGACTGCTTGATGGATATACTGAGATTCTGAGCCTTACACAGCAATGAGATAGGATCCCATGGGTATATTCTCATCTCAATGTGAAGAGATTTACACGTGTAAATCCCCATACATTGAGATAGATGAGTAAACACTATTACATTTGAATGCATCCAAAATGCAATCATTTATATTTTGAGATGTCCAAGAACTACATTCAAATTAAGGGTAACAGTATGAATTGTTCCATTTAACATCCAGTCAAAGCTAACTACAATTTTCTCTAATTATTTTGTATAAAATATTCGAGTCACTAAAAGCTTTTACGGAGCTTTGGACTAGGAGCAGAAACTTACGTTCTTTAAAGACACAACATTAGAATAATGCCTGCTGAAGTATAAAAAAGATGTCACCCTTCTAAAACATTATTCTGATAATCTCTTTATATGAAGTGCTTGAAGGAAGAAGATGAAACTTCAAAGTAGTTGAAGAACACATACGCTACTAGTATTGAGGAGTAGCCTTAGAAAAAAAATACTAGTAAAAACAGACACCATATCAACGTGAATTTGATTTATTTCTTGGAACTGGGGTTCCAACTTTCTGCTTTACTACTAGTAGGAAACACGTTATTACTTCATGATAGGAAGCCAAAACTCTCTGAGCCAAAAGACTGTTTCAGGGTAAAGGGTGGGATTTGTGTTTTTAAAGGGACACCAAACACCTGTCAAATAGCACTGCATGTCCTTTTAAAGACATTTTTAAAATTAAATCATTAGTATCATATTGAATACTAATAGAAACTAACACAAGCAGCCACACTGGAAGCACTTGCTGTACACTTTGAAATTGATAAAGCCACACAACCTCTTCTGATCCACATACATTTATTGAAGCTCCTAAAGTATTTCTCACCTTGCTCCTTCTTAAAGTCTTTCTCTGACATAGTGACAGGCAAAAGCAGTTCTCCAACAGGGGGCTGAATGTTAACATTGAAATGATCATCCTTCGTGCTGCAAAAAGAGAAGTTACAGAGGTTTAATGAAGTGCTTAAAAATAGATTTATAAGTATCAGCTCCAAATTTACTATGAAATCTATAAACACTATAAAAGCTACCTGCCTGTTTTCTATCTTGTTAATCCAAAAGTCTGCTAATTTCTTACATCACTAAAGCTGATCCATCATCACCAGTACAAATATAATATAGTGTGAAATATAGTGTGAATACTCTCATATTTCTGTAATGGTAGCTTTTACTCATGATAACATTTATTTGTAATCTATACAGCATCAAACAAACTATATCCTTATAAAATTATTTATTTCTCAATTCTTTTGATAAAACTTTTATTCACAAATTCTGTCATCAGCAACAGCTGTCCCAGAAATAGGACTAAACCTATCAAAGGTATACATTGCGAAAAAAAGTACTATTGTGGTGTTGTCCCCCCCCAACACACACAAAAAAAGAAATATAAAAAAAAAAAAATTGGGAGTGGAAGAAATGATTTTGTAACATTTTACATATCTAAATACAAATGCAGCATAATGATTGATTTAAAAGTACACTGGAAAACTGCAGAATTTGAGGTAGTTTTAATAATGGCAGAGGTAAAAACAAACAAAAAAAACACAAAACGAAACAAAAAACAACCAAACCAACCAACCAACCAAACAAACCACTAAACTATGTCTAATAGCATACTACTATCAAATACTATAGATTCCTCCTCAAGAAATAAATCCCATACCATGAAGAGGATCAGGTCAGAGAATACTTAAGCAAACTGGACATTTGTAAATCCATGGGCCCTGATGGGGTGCACCTATGAGTGCTGAGAGAGCTGGCAAATGTCACTGTGAGCCACTCTCTATAATCTTTGTACTGTTGTGGCAACTGGGAGAAGTGGCTGAAGATTGGAGGAAAGCAAACGTCACTCAAAAAGGGCAAGAAGGAGGACACAGGGAAGCACAGGCTGTTCGGCCTTTTTTCGATCCCTGGGAAAGCGATCAAACAGTGCAATGGCACATGGAGGCAGAACAAAACCATCAGGAGTACTCAGCATGGATTCACCGAGGGGAAGTCCCGCCCGGCCAACCTGATGAGCTTCAGTAATGGAATCACCAGGCTGGTGGATGAGGGGGGAGCCATGGATATTGTCTTTCTGGACTCCACGAAGAAATCTGACACTGTCCCCCATAAGATCCTCCTAGGGAAGCTGCTGAAGGACGGACAGACATGCTGAAGCATGAGCAGACTGTGTGGTGGATCAAAACCTGGTTGAACAGCTGGGCCTAGAGGGTAGTGCTCAGTGGTGCAAAGTCTGGTTGGAGGCCAGGAACGAGCAGCGTACCCCAGGGGTCAACACTGGGTCCAGTCCTGTTTAACATCTTCAGTAATGAGCTGGGCAGTGGGGTAGAGTGCACCCTCAGTACATTTGTGGATGACACGAAACCAGGGAGAGTAGCTGATTCACCAGAAGGCTGTACTGCCATCCAGAGGGACCTCAACATGCCGGAGAGGTGGGCTGGCAAGAATTCCATGAAGTTCAACAAGTGCAGAGGGCTGCCTTTGGGGAGGAACAACCCCAGGCACCAGGACAGGCTGAGGGCCACCCATCTGGAGAGCAGCTCTGCAGGAACAGACCTGTGGTTGCTGGTGAGCACCAAGCTGAACGTGAGCCAGAGACGTGCCCTTGCTGCTAAGGCGGCTGATGGTATTGGCTGCATTAGGCAAAGTATCGCCAGCAGGTCAAGAGAGGCGATCCCGCCCCTCCGCTCAGGGCTGGTGAGGCTGCACCTGAGTGCTGTGTCCAGTTCTGGGCCACTGATATCAGACAGACCTGGACATACTGGAAAGGGTCCCACAGAGCACTACAAAATCGAAGAAGGGACTGGAGCATCTCTCCCATAAGGAACGGCTGAGAGAGCTGGGACTGTTCAGCCTGGAGAATAAAACGTTCACAGGGATCTTACCCATGTATACAAATACCTGTAGGGAGGGCACAAGGAGGACGGAGACAGCTCTTTTCAGTGGTGCACAGTGGCAGGACAAAAGGCAGTGGGCACAAACTGGAACATAAATGCTTCCCCCTGAACATCAGGAAGCACTCTTTTAGTGTGTAGGTGATGCACAGGTTGTGGAGTCTCCCTCCTTGGAGATATTCAAAAGCCACCTGGACATTGTCCTGGGAAACCTTGTTCTAAGTACCTGCTTGAGCAGGGTGAGTGGACTGGATGACCTCCAGAGGTCCCTTCCAATTACTCAATGATTCTGTGAACTTGCTCTCCACACCCATTCAATTCTGTAAGTTTCCAACTATCTCGTCTTGGAGTTCTCCACAGAAACTCTGCTATGTTTGACTAACTGTAGCTTATAGGATTCACCTAGCAATTCAGAATCAGGATATCTAGTCAGAATCTTTCTTAAAGGTTTGACGTATGAGAAGTTTTTAGAAAAGAACACCTTTTATTTTGCTGATGTACCAAATATTCAATACATATTGATTGCTGATATGCCTGAGATATCCTACTTAAAGACAATGATGCAACCATTAGAATGGAAAATGTGTTTGATTGACAGTATTTAAATTAACCTCAAACATGTTACTGATTTTTTTTCTCTTTCAAATAACCTTGCAACTTTAAAATTCTGAAATTGAATTGGCTGATGCAACAAACAGCACTAGATGATTCATACACAAAATGCATGTTAGATGATTCATACACAAAATGTATGTGTCTCCACCCTCTTAAAGATGCAAGATAAGCCACCTGAAAAACAGAAAATTTTTTATTGTTCTATTACTAGATTTTAATACTTACCATAGTAACCCAAATTCACAAGCACACAAGCAAATCCTTTGGAACAAATACACACTTTCTTTCTAACTTCTGATGTGATAATTATGTTTATGCATGCAATCTCAAGTATGGGCTTTACAGATGAAATTCAGCAGGAATGCTACCTTTGTTGAAAATTATTAAACACAGTGAAACAATCCCAAAACCTGTCTAGTATTCATTTTACAAAGAATCATTTATGAAGTGCTCCTTTAAAAAATCTGCTTAGCTAAGAAAGTCTCACACTTTTTCTCCTATATTACTTAAATGTCATCCATCTCTAAAGACATTAAGATATCAAAAGAACAGGGATTGGTTGATTTGCTTGCAGGATCAAGTGCCTTGTAAAATATGGAAGTAATATCTTTTTTTTTTTTTTGAAAACTGATCAAGAACTCCATCAGTTTAAGAGCTGAAGGAAGGCTCTTTAATAAACTACCCCATAACTTTTTACTGTTTATATATATACTACTTAGACTATATGACTAAAACTTTTAATGATACCTTCATTAGTATTGTTCAACTGATTGTCCAGCCAATGCTCTTTCATATTTAAACATGATATGCATTAAATAATTGAGCATAAAACAGATTAACAATTTTGCATAACAACGATTCATGCCCTACATTGACTGGACATGCCATTTGTACATAAACTTGACTTGTAACATTTATGATTAGATTGCACTGAAATGCTTGCTTATAACAATCTTTTCACCCTAAGAGGAAATAAAAGCATGAGCATAGCTTTGGTTTTAAATGGCTATAGCTGCTTGATAGGACCACTCACTACCTCTGCTGCTAAAAAGCATTCCATTTCCCTTTTCCCTAGCGATTAGAAACTAACAGATATTATTTGATAAACTATGAACTATTCATAGTCTGCAGGCAAAAACTGATGTCTGGATATTCTTCAAAAACACTGCATTCTTAATCTCACTTTAGCCAACATCCGGTTTACTTTGCATTACTTTAATTTCAGCATACTTTACAGCAAATTTATTTTTCAGCCAGAGAAAATCATTGTCCCTTTCTTTTATTAGTCTCCATCACACACATTACAGACTAAATATAGAGATTTTATTTATTGATTTGCATCTCTTTTATTAGATCTTTATATTAGACATGCAGTAATATCTAATTTAACAAAACTAATTTCATAGTTCCATAATTTGGGCTTGCAGGGGCCTCTGGAAATCACCTGTTTCTACCTCCTGCTCAATACAGGGCCACCTTAGTCCACATAGCTCAGGGCCTTGTCCATTTGAGCTCTGAGTATCTCCAAAGATGGAGATTTCATCAGCTTCTAATGTGTATGCTTAATAATAAAATTGAGTCATGCAGTACAACGAGTATTTTCCTCCAAAATTTAGTAAACTAAACTCCAAAACATTACTTCAGATCCTAACTAATATAACTAATGTTTAAATAAAAATCTGCAGAAGTGGTTCAAAGCCTGAATGTATTAATGTTTAAGAATCTGCGAGACAATTGGTTAAATCTGCACTGAAACATCTCTCACATGGTGGTGTTCTAACTTTCCTGGAAAATAATGCTGAAGAAACGTATCAGAAAAGAAAGTTTCCCGAGCCCACAAAATGTAACACTTTCTAAATTTCAAAAATTAAAGAGTGCATCTTCTGATAATAGCTACTAAAATTGGTAAGTTACATCCTTAGTGGAACAGTTATGCTTAATAAGAAGTCTGCAGTAGGAAGCTCTAAAGAATTGAATGGGGATGTTTGAAAACAGTTCCTCACCACTACATAGCAGTGTGTTTTTTTGTTTTGATTTGTGAATTTAGGGACAAATAGAGTCAGACATCATTTTGCTTGCTGTTGCCTTAATAACTGTTAAAACTGTACACATTGCATTTTAAAACACTTCCGTAAGACACAACTTTCATGATGTAATTCAAAGAATCACATGAATTTATCTTCTGATGTTCCCAATTAAGATGAACAAATGAGAGATGATAATGCTCCCACAGGAACTCAGGAAGACTTACCATCTCTGTGATAAATGACACTGCAAGACTAACATTAAACTCTTTGGAAGACACACAGTTTTAACTCTCCTTCAGATGGCTGCAGTGGGAGTAGCTAGCACCTGTCATTTGAAACTGATATCCATTTTTCTTATTCCCCCTCTCTTCCTTCTTTTTCAAAAAGGATTGTCTCCAAAAGGTAAACATGAAAGAAGTTGTCTTTGCCATAACAAAAGACTTGAGGAAAAAGTCCTCTTTAAAAATATCTTCTTTAAAAATATAAAATTTTTAAAACTAATACAAATGATATTATCACCTCCAAATGAGCACTTGTCAGATTCTACAACGGCAGTCTTTAAAGTTTTACTTTTTAAAGATTATTATTATTTTAGCAAAAGGCTGGGGAATAGTCTTCTTGCTATTTATGTGCTCCTCTTTGACTTTACTCGCAGCAGCGCAGAGTGGCAGATGTTTGACCCAGAATACATCTATGGATAAACAGCCCACTATTTTTATCTTGTATTCAGAAAAATCTCCACAGACAATTAGAAAAAAAACAGTGGAAGAGGAACGACAACACACTAAATTCCTACAAAAGATGGAATGAAGCACTATGGGAGACTTTGTGCATACATTCTTGCTAAAGGAATAAATGATACTCAGCTTTTATAAGAAAAAAGGCTTAGGAAATAGAAGAAATTAGAGTCGTTGTTCATGCCCAGCCTTGCTTTCTCTTGGTCAGTTATTTATCTAGATATATTTGCTTTCTGGAACAGGGCCAACTGACTACTTTAGAGTAATGAAGTAAAGAGAAGAGTACTGGATTGCTTGTCTTAATATCCAACATCTGTAAACAACTTAGTGATGTGCTGACAAAGCACGAGAGAAGGAAACAGCAAGAAACAAGTAAAAATGCAATTGATAGTGATGTGAAATCAGTCCTGCTTCTCTAATGTTAGCTTTTAATATATTCCATAGTATATTCTACTACATAATTTTAATCAGATGCTTTTGTGCAAGCATGTACACCTGAATACATTTTTGCACTCAAAAGAAATATTGACTGCTACCTAACCAATTCTCTTCATTCATTTATTTTTGCAGGTACAAGTTCTGCTTGGGAAGATTCCTACATCAACTTAAAGTGAGAACAGAGAATCTCATACTGAAAAAAAAAAATTCTCTCTGCCTTAGACAAAAGTGTTTGCAATAACAAAATTTAGAGCAAAAGTGTTTGCAGTAAGGTAGAACATGCAGACAGCAGATCTAGTAACAATTTCAAATTTTATTCATGGTATTCACTTCACTTAAGAAGTTGCTAGATTCTCCCTACTACACCAACCTCTTTTGCAGTAATCAACACAATACTCTCTTTTTACAGTCCAGGGTAGATGAGGTGAACAGACAACTCCTCTCTCTTCTAGCAGCGTAACAATAGTAGGGTCCTAGCTGGGCTGGTAATATTCAGCATTTTCCATATGCTACCTAAGGTAACCAGCCCATGCCTGTAAAAACCTCTGTCACATGTCACACTGTTTTCCCATGATCTTATCGTTCAGAGTAAGAATGAAAGGCACAGAAGTTGTAGCTATCATGCCACTTCTCTTTCTTCTAGGGAGCTCTGATTGTTCTCTTCCCATTTAAACCTTGAGAAGACTAGGTTTGGATGAAGAGATGCACACCACGGACATTTTCCCTATCCCATGTTGTTTCAGTGACAACTAAACAATATCTGCATAGCTTTCAAAAGATTAGGGTAGAATAAAATAGGTTCTCTGTACATTAATTTTATCTCCAAAGCTGTGGTTCTTCCACAGCTTCAGGAAGAGCTAAGAGAGTGTGGGAAGAGGGGATGAAAAAGAAAGGGAAGAGGAGGTAAGGACAAGCTTCCTTCCCTCTCCAGCTCTCCAAGTTGTAAATAGGACATCTCCCATTCACATTTAGTTACTCCCCAGACACCTAAAACACAATGGAGCTTTTCTGGCTTTTACAAATACAGCCAGAAATTTGAAATTCTAAATACATGCACAGAAAACAGCAGAAGGGCACGTATATGCTGTAACTTTGTCTCTGTAACCTTCCTCATCTTTCTTCTCTAGGGATTCATGTATCTTTATTCTAAAGATCCAAGCTCATATTCTGACATAACCAAGTTTCCAAAACCTTGTTCAGATATCTGAGGGAACTGCTAAGCTGTGAGGAAGATCTGAGAACAATGAAAAGTAGAGACATCCAAGCTAACAAAAACAGAATAAGAGACAGTGGTAAGATTTTTAAGACAATGATACCAGTAGCTCAGTGGTCCAAAATCTGACAACAGACAAAAAAAAAAAAGTAATCCACAGTCAGTGGATTATACTGCAGTCAGTCTGCAACACCAAGGATCCATTCCAGGCAGCTGAGGAGGCTAACCTTTCCTCTGCTCACTGACGCCTGCCTGCCCAGCAAAGACAGGTCCCTTTCTGAGGTGGTGGGTATATTAATGGTTAACTAGGATTCAACAACTATCTTGCATGTACGTTACCCAGTAACAAATGGCTTTACTCTTTTAAGCTGTGCCTATCCTGCTTACGAAATCTGTAACAAGTGGCCCAAATAGGAACAGTAACAATCATAAAAATCTTTTAAAAGAAGACCAAGTACCTCTATTAATTCCTCTGTAACTTTCCATGTAAGAGAAGCATTACTGTGCAGAACACCGGAATAACTGAAGCAGTATGCCTCTACAAGGACATGGCACATGAAAAATGGCAACGAAGACACATATGCCTTATGAACACATAGGGTGAGCATCCTGATACATATTCCAAATAAATGCATTAGGAATAATTTTCAAGTTATGGTGTTTCACCTCTTTTTAATTAGATGTGTGATCTTGGTAAGCTTTGCTTCATAAAAATAGTATTTACTAGGGAAGTCTTTCAAAGCTTAGACCTCTTAGCCTCTCTATAATACAATTTCTCCTTCATTGTCCTTGATTTGTACAACAGATTCAGAAAGAGATTTAAATATTTTATTACTCACATTATTTTTTTTTCTTTTTACAGTTTGTATTTATTGAACCACTATTACAGCAGCACATCCCCAAACAGAAAGGTAGTATTTGCTATGCAAAACACACAGTCCATGATTGGCATCTAAGACCAATTGATCTACCCATTACCACTATCTCCCTACCCCCACAAGCATTACTACAAGGCTATTGATTTAAACACTGCCGATCGGTTTCCATTTTCTGATTTTGGGCAGGCCAATTAAGAAAGTGAGTAATTGTGATTACACTGCTTCAGGATCAATTACATTTGATGCAAGACAAAGTGTTCCCTTTTAGAACAACTAAAGAAAATTATTATGATCAGGTACACCTTACCGCTGAAAATGCTTCTAACAAAAATACAAGGTAACTGATAATGTCTTTCAAAAAGATACATTATCAGGAAATACAAGAATATTGACACCTGTGTGCATATATTTTAACATTTTAACAAACTTTTAAAAGTTATTCTTTCTTTTGGATAAAACCTTTTAAATTAGTATGAAAGGCTAAAAAGGCTTCAGTTGAGTTCTCAGACACAGCCCCCAAAACATCAGAATGCACAATTTCTGCAATGATGTTGACATCAGTATGATTTTGAATAATGTTATATTTTTTACAGTAAAACAGCAAATTTTATGCAACAAACTTTTAAACCTATTTTTACACTATTTTCTAAGAACTACTCTCAAAGAGACAGGGCCCTGTCAATTAGCAAAGGAACAAAGTAAGCAATTCCTATTCTTAATTTAATTTTAAACTTAGCTTGAGCTTTGTCATTGGACTCACATTGTCCAAATCATTAAAATGAATACACCACTGAGATCTGAGGCAAATCTATTTACAGTGATGTTACTCATAGTCTGGTTGGTGTTCGGGATTATTGATCTGTCTTGTTTGTCTAATAGGAAAATAATAAACAATTACTAGGCAATGTTGGAGAAAGTAATCAGTTTTTATATATCACTAATACAGCAGACCTCCCAAAACATAAAGGTGATGATCTGCATAAAATCAATGTGTTATGCTACATTGCTTATCCTCATCACTTCTAAGATTCTTAGCAATAAATGGTATAAGTTTGGAACCAAATCATTAGTATACTGAAAATATGTACTTGAAAGAAAAATATCTGCTCTTTTCTAGAAAAGTGTTCCTGCTTGATAAACTGAGCATGTTCTATTTGAAAATAAAAACAAAATACATTTATTCATTTTGAAGCAATTATGAAATTGCATTGCCTAGAATGGAACTTCCCTCCCCAAACAAGCCTTGCATTGGGCTACAGTCCAAAATTGTTCCCTTATTCCAGCAAACAGCACACAGACCAGCTACAGCAGTGTGTAGTCAGCAGAACCAGGGATCAGCTAATCCTTGTACTCAGCTCTGGTGAGGCCGCCCCCTGAGTACTGTGTTCAGCTTTGGGCCCCTCACTACAAGAAGAACATTGAGGCCCTGGAGCATGTCCAGAGAAGGGCTATGAAGCTGGTGAGGGGTCTGGAGAACAAGTACTATGAGGAGTGGCTGACGGAACTGAGGGTGTTTAGTCAGGAGGAGGCTCAGGGGAGACCTTATTGCTCTCTACAACTGCCTGAAAGGAAGGTGTGGGGAGCTGGGGGTCAGCCTCTTCTCACAGATAACCAGCGATAGGACTAGAGGGAATGGCCTTGAGTTGCACCAGGGGAGGTTTAGGTTGGAAATCAGGAGACATTTCTTTTCAGAAAGAGCAGTCAGGTATTGGAATGGGTTGCCCAGGGAGGTGGTGGAGTCACCATCCCTGGGGGTGTTTAAGGAAATGTTGGACATGGTGCTTAGGGACATGGTTTAGTGGGTGACAGTGGTGGTAGGAGGATGGTTGGATCAGATGATCTTGATGGTCTTTTCCAACCTTAATGATTCTATGCTATGAAACTATGTGACATGCAAAAAAATACATGCTATAGACAACTTGCTGGGGGTACTACTATCTTAAAAATGACAACACATTAAGTGTGCAGAAATAGGCTCAAGGAGGAAAAAAATATTCACTTTCAATAGTAAAACCTTCTTTCCCCTAAAACAGATAATTTAACTTCATCAGTGGTTCTTTTGGAGTCACTTGCGTACATTTCCATTATAAAGCTATTACTTCTACCTTTATTCCTACCTGTAAGTTGTGCAAACTGTGCTTAGTAGTTGTACATTAGAATTCCTATAGTGTTGAAGAAATGGGTCCAGTAATTTCTGAAAGGACTGGAGTTTTCCCTAATTTGGAAAGCTGCAATTTGAATTCCTATTAAATATCCATTTTTGTGTAAAGACTGTAGTGATTCTTGCAACAATACGTCAAAAGAAAAATACTTTGAAATATGTGGAGAAAAAATGACCCTTGGAGATTCATGTGTTGCCTTTGCACAGTTTCAAAGACTATATAAGCCAGCAAAAGCCTGAATTGCTCTTAAAAGTAGGAGCCTTGCTTTCCCACATTCATTTATTCCTAATGTTTAGACACTCCTAGTCTTTTTCCCTGGTTTCAAATGCTACATTATAACAGAGTTCTCACTGGGTGAACAGGTTCTCTTTTAGCCTAGAATGCAATGGAACTCATTAAAAGGAGGATCATGAACATGCCAACAATGACCATTAAAAATGTAAATCAAGTACATAAGACAAAGTCTAGTTGGCCAGTCACTTATTTGTTTTCATTCTCTCTCTAATAATTTAAAAGAATCTACAGCATGAGGAAAATGTTTCATTAGCCTGCAAATTTTGGGGTTGTTTTCATGCAGTCATGTTACAGAGATCATAAACAGCCATAATAATCACTTGAGTTAATAAAATTGCTCACACTATGTGCTTTTTTGATTTGTGATTTCTTAAAAGGAAGAATACACAAAACATTACAGCATACTAGGTCAGACCTGATGGCTCCCTTTAATGTGGTGTTATTAAAAAAAATCCCAAGAGTGGGAAAAAATAAAAACAAAACTCAGGAACAGAAGTAATTCTAACTTGGAAGAGGAGCTAATGATTATCCTACTTGATATTGTTTGTCCCAAGGGAAAAACAGGACCTCCCAAACACAACCTGTCAAAGAGCTCTTGCACTTAGACATTTAATTTTAAACCTAGATTTGAGATTACCACCTAATCTGTGTTTTTAGAAGCAAGTGCTAAACAAAAAGGGAAGACCCAAGAAAACTGATAATCATTGTAACAGTAAAACAGAACAGTAATTATGTCTTATTTTTCTAAAAACACATTTGGTTTACAGCATGTCATGAACTGATGTTCAATTCTTTAAACGTTTATTAAACAGTACGTCTGATACTGCCAAGTAAACTTCTATGTTACACTTAGGGCCAAAAAATTAAATGCCATGTCCCATTATTTTCGTATGAGATTTCCATTCCCTCATCCTTTAGAACTCACCATAACTGGAAACTGGCAGTCTGAGTAGAATCACAGAAGTCAATACCCATTGAGACAGTCACAGATCCCCCAGGCTCGAGGCACTCTACATAAAAATATTTTGAACAGGTGAAGTAAGCATGCAAAGGAACACAATAGCCCAGATGCAAACCCTCAAACTTCATGTAATTAGAAAATCTATCTATATATATATACAAAACAACAACAGCAACAACAAAAACACACAAAAAAAAAACACAAACAAAACCAAACAAACAAACAAAAAAACCAGCTTGTTGTAGCTTAATTTAAAGCAGGTTTCCCCCAAATGTTACACTTCCATTTTCCTTCCTGAACAGGAAGGAAATTGTTGCACAGGAAATGTTGCATTTCATTCCTGCAGCCTCATCAAGTAAATAAAAATATGTATTAAAAAAGGGAAATTATTTACAGAAAAAAATATATTGAAATTGTACCCTTTTGCTTGTGTACAGATCCAGCATTGACATTTCATTTAGAATAACATCAATTTGCAAATTTAGTTAATAAATAGTAAAACAGAACAAATATTAATAAAATGCACATTAACACATGAAGTAATAGAAAAAGAGTATAATTTAAAATATTTCATGATTAGTGTGGTACATTTATTTCCCCATATTTCATTTGCTTTACTTATGGAAGAGAGCAGAGAGATTATGAACTCAAAGTGGAAGATAATTTTTGTGAGGCACTTCTCAATTTCAAGTATCAAGAAACATGCTTGTTCTTAGTTTCTTGGCTAGATCTCTTCACTATTTCCTAAATGTTGTAGACATAAGGCTTTATTTTGGCTGGAAGAAAAATTGTTTTTAATACAAAGGTAGGTATTAAAAACAAACATTGGAGCAGTCTGACTGTTTGAAGCTTACAAGAAAGACAAAAACAAAACTAAAACCACTGTTAGAAGAAAGGAATTCTAATAAATATGATTGGACAGGCGGAGAAATGTCTGGTTTCTTCTTCCAGTTTATTCATTTGTGTATTTGATGCTTTTCAGGAACTGAAGAGCAGACTGCTTTTCTGCAACAAAAGGAAACTTAATTTAACTATATCTAGATTAACTTCTGGAAAAATATATGAAAAACATGTGGTTAGGCAAAAACTAAGCTAATGCTAGAGAGTGAGTGAAAAACAAAGTATTTCCAGGAAAGAAGTCTGTGTTAAGCATCAAAGGGTTATAACTTCCGAAACTTTACCTACATCTTTGGGCTTAATGTTTTCAAATGGAGTTTCAAAGCCACCTAGCCAAGAAGAAAATACCGCGCACAAGAATTTAGATGAAATAATTTTGCCCTTTTATACTTGCAAAATCAGGGCAATCACCAACAGAAATTGCAGTGATGGAGGCAATGCTAGGTGTACACTCCAGCAGGAATACCTGTCTATACTGACACTACTTTTAATTTCACTGGGCAAATTATAGGACATATATTCCAAATGCTGGAAACATAAATAACAGGTAGAAAGAGGAACACAACATATACACTAACTTCTAGATAAAATAACAAAGAATACAAGAAATTTGCAACAAAGTGAGAAAAAACAACATTTTGGAAGAAACTGCTGATGATATATAAGTAATTTTCTGCAAAAGAAGGAAATGGCTACACAAGATAGATAGCACATTGAAGTGGGAAATAAATAATTTAAAGAGCAGGATTGTGTTGTGGAACTTAAGAAACCTGAAATGGATAGTGTATTAATTCCTGAATTTTTCACGATCTTTTCCCATAGCAGAAGTGAATTCTACTATTTACTGACTGTTAATTTTGACTATGTGATCTGATTTACAACATTACCAGTTTTCTACTTTTATGAATTTGTGACAAACATCAGTACAGGCTAGGAAGTGAATAGTTTGAGAGCAACTCTGAGGAGAAGGACTTGGGGATCCTGGTGGATGACAACTTGGACATGAGCCAGCAATGTGTACTTTCGGCCCAGAAAGCCAGCCTGGCCAGCCAGTCTGGGCTGCATCAAAAACAGTGTGGCCAGCAAGGCAATGGAGGTGATTCTCCCCTCTCTACTCTGCTCTCATGAGACCCCACCTGGAGTGTTGTGTTCAGCTCTGGGGCCTCCAGCACAAGATGGACACAGAATTATTAGAACGAGTCCAGAGGAGGGCCACGAAGATGATCAAGGTGCTGGAGCACCTCTCCTATGAGGACAGGCTGAGGGAGTTGGGGCTGTTCAGCCTGGAGCAGAGAAGGCTCCAGGGAGATCTTACAGCAGTCTTCCAGTGCCTAAAGGGGGCTTGTAAAAAAAGACAAAGAGAGACTTTTTGCAAGGACCTATAGTGGTAGGACAAGGCATAATGGTTTTAAACTGAAAAAGGGTCGATTTAGTTTAGCTATAAGGAATAAATTCTTTACGCAAAGGGTGGTGTTGCACTGGAACAGGTTGTCCAGAGAACCTGTGGATGCCCCATCCCTGGAAGTATCCAATACAGGTTGGATGGGGCCTTGGGCAACTGTATCTGCTGAGAGGTGTCCCTGCCCATGGAAGGGGGGTTGGACTAGATGATCTTTAAAGGTCCATTTCAATCCAAACCATTCTATGATTCTATGACTTTATTCCTTTAACTGAAAAACACTGACAAAACATTTGTTGTCTGTGACGGAAGCAGTTACATTCCTTGCTAGACTGTTCAAATAATTATACTTTGCTTTTTGTCAGATGGAAACATAATTGCTTTTGTAGCTATTGAACATAAATTTATATAACTTTTTCAGAGTTAAAGAAAACATCCCAACATCAGAAGGCAGAAAGTTAAATAGTTTAGGTTAGACCTGACTACAGCATTGCTTTACTGAATTAACAGAGTACCTAATCTAAGAAACCACTCTTTATGAAAGTATGGTATGCTCATACTAGATTAAAACACTTTCAGTCTACTGCTGAAAGCTCCCAACAGAAACAATGAGAAAGTTCTGAGCCACCACATCATATAATAAACCCATAGATGTTCTGTAAAGCCTGGCACAGAGATCATTATGAGTATCTAAATCAAAACCTGATACTTAATAATAGCCTGTTATAGCCATTCTGGACAAAGGCTGAAAGAGAACTGAAGTTTGTGGGAAAAGAAAATAAATTTATCGTATCAACTCAAATGATTTGAACAAGCAGGTAGACTTTCAGTCATAGAAGTTCTGATCTAAGGAGCTGTTTCCAAAGTCAGATATAAGTAGGGAGAAACTGAAATAAACTTTTGTTAATATCAGATTAGCTAAGAAATGGTAGCTGCATGAGTGTATGTGTATATGTATATATGTATTCTTATGCACACATGTGTATACATACATATATATGTATATGTATTCATATATATGTATGACTATACAAAAACACTTTTCTATATTTGAAATTTACCAAAATATTAAGATTCTGTATTTAAAAATATAGGATATGGTTACCTATTGGATTAAACTCATGTATCCTCATGCCTAGAGGTAACTTCTTCTCCCCTATATGAATATTCTCTATCTTCTGATCAGTTGTATTTGTTACTGTCACTTGCACAGGCACCATATGATCACCAAACATGTCTGGCTGTCTTGAGAAGTGATAATGAGCTGATAATCCTTTTCCAGTCATTCGATGAAGCATTTCATGTGTTTTTGTTGGCACGAAGACTTGGGTAGTAACCTGCTAAGTACAAAACAACAGTTGGTGAATGTTGTAAGAGAAAAGCAGATAAAACAACAATTAGGTACTATACACTTCACTCAGCTAGAATGCCTGCTTTCAAATCAGAATTTTGGCAAACCAGACACACGAAAAGACATATTCAAAACGATAAACAAAATGTAATAACGGTTATCTTTAAAAGAGTCTAAAAATAACATTTATGGTGCTGAGAACTAGCAGCTTTAATTTTGCTGTATTTACTTAATTTTCTATTGTAAATCTGTTTTAAATATTTTAATTCTGATATCCATTGAATTATCTTTTTTTTTTTTTTTTAAGTTACAGATAAAATAAAGTTTTTCTCTATTCTAACCACCAGAACTCAATGGTGACCCCAAACCCATCATGTACTATGAAACTACGAGAAATCTTTCTTCTTCTCCTGTTAAAACCACTAAATTTTGCCTGAACACCACACCAATCGAATACTAAAACCACAGTTGTATAGAGCAGAGAGATGATGCCACATTTTTAGTCATCCTGCTGCCACAATTAAGAAGAGAAATCTCAAAGGTCATTTGAGAAATCTCAAGGTCATTTTCACTGGAACAGGCTGCCCAGGGAGGTTGTGGAGTCTCCTTCTCTGGAGATATTCAAGGCCCGTCCGGACGCCTACTTGGGCAACCTGCTCTAGGGAACCTGCTTTGGCGGGGGGTTGGACCGGATGATCTCTTGAGGTCCCTTCCAACCCCTGCAATTCTATGATTCTGTGATTTGGGTCAATTCTATCCTGAAGCAGCAGCATGAAAGACATTTAGACAAAAAAATCACCAACAGATAGTGATGGCCAGGAGATCTATAATCATGGGTTCAAAAGTGCAGAAGGAAAAAATATGCAGAAAACAGCTGAAGAGTGAATTTGAGTTCGTTTAACAAGGTTACTTTTTAAGGAAATTAAGTTACACAAAAAGTAAAAACAAAAAACCAGAACACAGAGGTTGAAAAGACCAAATGCTCAGCACAGAAATTTTGTCTGCGCAATACACTATAAGCTACTGAATTTTACGTGTGTGTTCTCATGATGACTGTCCATCTTCTCCTGCCCTATATTCATAGCCTTGAATGTGAAGGCTAACTAAGTGAGAGAGACAACTGAAAATAAAAGGATGTTCCAACACCCAAAGCAGCTAAGCAAGGAGAACTGGCTTTTATCTTACCTTGCCTACAAAACTCTTACAGGGTGCTACATTTTTCTGACTGCCACTTTTAACATTGAGAGGCTGATCTGAAGACTTAGTCAACACTTCCAGTAATGTAAGAAGCTGGTAAGAGCTGTGATTTACACCTACAAGGTGTCTGAGAAACGGGAGACAAAAAAATACAGCTCTAGAGAATTCTATTGAAAACCTTTAGAAGTTAGTAAGCACATAAAAACCTGACCGTAATCTCTGAGCACCAATTTCTAAACTAGAAAGCAAGGCTAGTAATACTTATAATCCCAGAGTATCTGTGAAGATCATCTAGTAAATGTTTAGAAGTGTGATCACTACATTGACGACAGCTGAAGAAAACCACATAAAGTAAATGAATTTGTATCCAGAAGTGGCTTTGGAAGGTGCATTAAGTATGGCACATACCACAGTGAATGACAAATAACTAATGAAGTAA
The DNA here is from genome assembly GCF_040182565.1 of Anser cygnoides. Lineage (NCBI taxonomy): Eukaryota > Metazoa > Chordata > Aves > Anseriformes > Anatidae > Anser > Anser cygnoides. The sequence continues at coordinate 78,755,579 of NC_089912.1, read as the reverse complement.
AAAGCAAAAAGGCTTCCCATCCACTCAAAACTCAACCACTACATGACTGTAATTAAAATAAAATATGTACTGATGTGTCTGGGCAAAAAAACTTCTAGAAAAACTTCCGCATCAGATTTAACTTTCAACTTTTTGTTTCTTTCTTTAATAAAAAAACAACCCTCTGGTAACAGTTTTCTTAAGTAAAATTAATAATATATCAATAAACTTCAGAGTGAAAATTAAAAGGCAGTTTCAAAATATGTCAAACTGAGGAAACTCTACAACCCCAACACTGAATCTGTACAATTTATTAAAACATTTTAAGTAAAATGCTGAAGTTCAGGCATAAAAAGATAACGTAGCGCTCTCAGGGAAAATGTTTTTAGTTTACCTGCGTGAGCATAAAAAATACACATAAAATATATAATAAAATACCTAGCCAATTATTTATGTTTCTGTCCATCTTTAAGTAATAGTAGTAATACCACTTGAAGAATATGGGAACCATAATTTTAAGTGGAGCCAATTATTCCAGTCTAATTATTGATCTCTTACAAGCATTCATCTGAGAACACAATTCAGCAAAGTTTTACAAAACCCATAATAAGCACGTATGTTTGTACTCCAATGTCACTTTAGGTGCACAAATATACACTAAGATTAGGGGTGCTTTCACATAGCTGTCACAGTTTCAGCTGGGTCAGAGTTAATTTTCTTCATTTTTTGGATTAAAATAGTGGTGATAACACACAAATGTTTTATTTGTTGCAAAGCAGTGCTTGCACAGAGCCCGGAACTTTTCAGCTCCTCATGCTGCCCCGCCATTGAGGAGGCTGGGGGTGCACAAGGAGCTGGGAGGGGACACAGCCAGGACAGCTGGCCCAAGGGGGCCAGACGGGTGTCCCATGCCACATGGCGTCATGCTGGACAATAGGAACGGGGTAAAGGAGTAGGACGTGGGGGATGTTCAGAATGATTCCATTTGTATTCCCATTAAACTATGATGTCTGATGAGCCCTGCTGTCCTGGGATGGTTAAGCTCCTGCCTGCTGATGGGAAGCAGCGAACGAATTCCTTGTGCTTGCATGCATGGCTTTTGCATTACCTAGTGAACTGTCTTTATCTCAACATGTGAGTTCTTGCACTTTTACCTTTCTGATTCTCTGCCCCATCCCACACGGGGAGAGTGAGAGAGTGAGACTGTATGGTGCTCAGCTGCCTGCTGGGGGTAAACCACAAAAGTAGCTTACCTTTAAATTAAAAATACAAAAAATTGCTCCTGTGACATGACGTGACCTGATTTCTGGCTAATGTAAAATGAATAGAGAAAGTATTAGTTGTATGGAACTTCACAGTTCCACAAATGAAAACATCTTTAAATACTAAAACCAAGGTTTAACAAATTATTCTTCTGCTTAGATTTCTAAAAATATTTGAGTAGGTCATACTCTCCCAAAAAACTCAGTTTTCAGGAAAGAAGAAAGGAGGTGCTTAAATATATATATACATATAATTGGTATATGTAAAGAGGACATAGGAATATATGATCCATTTTTGCAGAAGTAACAGGTTATTAGCACAGTCTCACAAGAAACTGTCACTTAAAGCACTGATAAAATAATTAATAAAACTGAATCTTTAAAATGTAATTTACATCTTATTTTTAAGTTTAAGCTTAGACTTTACCTTGTAACATTTAATTCAATTTGGGCTGGACAAACATAACTGCAAAGTTTTTTCATTAAACAGTAATTTATAACACAGTCCAGCCATTTTTCATTAATAAGCTCAGAAAACATGTTTTATTCATGTTAAAACAAGTATTTTGAACTGCTCTGCTTCTCTGTGCTAGCATGTAACTTCTAAAACATTGTTAATAGGAATGAAGACGTAAGTAGTAGACAGGTATCTAGTAAAGATGCATATGCACATGGCACAAAAATTCCTCAGTATATTTAAAATGTGACACTGACTCAAGTCTTATTGAAATCTGCCTACAAATTTTACTTAGAGAATTTAATCTATGCCTCTCACAGCATTACTTCTCATATTTCATTCATAATTTCACTCATGTGAGGACATTCACTTTTATTTTCAATATCATACTTTACAAAACGTAAGACATGCAAAAGACAGACAGAATAACAGTATTATGTTTTAAAGCCTATAGGACATTAATATCTAGTTGCATTTAATGTGTCACTACTAGAAATAAATAAAATAGATGTCTCCTGAACAAAGAAATTTATTTCAGGAAAAACTAAAATTCTTAAGACATCTATTTGCTGGTCAGGATTGTGAGCTAACACAGGTTGATTTGACTGTAAGACAGTCTACTGAACAGTTGCACGAGTCTGGTAAACAGAGTGTTTTGTTTTTATTTTAACATTTTTAATGCATACATTTGCAATGCTTATAGAAACCTACAGGGCAGGATACCTGCAATCATTCTGGGGTTAAAATAACCCTCCAAAGAGTTAATAGAACAAGAAGCATCTAGTAACCATGAGATAATCCCCTACAAATCTTACATAGCATATGTTTAAATAATAGAAGTCGTTTGTGTACCTTTGGATGGTTTATGAAAATAACCAATCAATTCTGCAGACACAACATTATTTCTAAAGGAAATCTATGTGACTCATGATGCCTGCAGATACACAGAGACAAACCACACATATTTTATCAGTTTATTACAGTAAGCAAATAAGCGTGGAATGAGAGTGCACATAACTGTCTACTTAACGCTTACTGAAACATTTATAAGAGCTGTTATCTCCCTAATAACAGACAGACAGTGTGCAATTTTAGAGAGGAGAAAAGCTTCATATTTTTTAACACTTCACTAAAAAGTAACTGAAGAGTGTAAAATGAAAAATACTCTGTGCAGTTAGCTGGTAATGGACCATATTATCAACTCAAGTTAGATTTATAGGATACAAACTAGTCACTAATAGTTATTTTATGACATAGCGTGTCTGCTTTTTTTGGGTGAAGATTATTAAGATTAAACTTGCAAAACTTTTATTTTTTATACAGCTGTTTAGAATGATGGAAATACAAAAATTACAACACCGACTGTCCTCCCACCGCACTATGACTGAAGGCCACCAAGAATTAAAAGTCAGCGTAGGAACTCCATGGTGATGTCACATGGTAAAACTATCAGAACGAATCAGGCCAGCCCCCATGCTATATTGCCTATGGTCAAAGATGATCCCTATCTGGACAAGATGACGCAAATATTTTTAACCTACTTCTTACACAGTAATAAGAAAGGCAACATTAAGATTTTGCCTTAAAAGTCCCCCACTCATTAACCACATGAAAGGAAATGTGTAAGATCACCAGCAGTACTTTTATCACAAAAAAGATGACCAGCTACAAACGAGTAAATCCTCTGTGCATGAACACGCTTGTTTTTGCATATCAGTAAGTCCTCAATAATTAAGGTCAAGGTAATAATAATAAAAAAAAGACAAACAATTTCCTGTTATTATTTAAAGTAAGAAGCACTATTGGTTTTATTAAACCTAATACAGAAAACTGAGCTTTACAGACCTCCCTGTATGATGTATTATTGTTATTATTTTTATTTTTATGAAAGAGCACATAATTATGTCTGTTGTCTTTTATTTTGTATCTGTTCCTTTGTTTAATAGTGTTTTAATAATAAACATAGATTAAATTTTGATCCTGATTCTGAAATATATATACGTTTGGATAAAACATATATCATTGGAAAAAATATTTGCTTCTAAGAATGACAATAATTATATTCTATTCCTCTAAATTACATTCTGTTAAAGCAGTGGACTGAATCATTTAATCTAAGTAGCCCTTCTACGGCCCTCCTATTGGCAATATCCATGACATAATCCAAGAATGACCTACTGAGCTGTGAGAGCTATATCCTCTCCTACACTCACTGTAAGGCTATGCTCCAGTAACTTCTGAACAGCTAAAAGGAGAAGAAGGGCTATCTCACAGCCCAGCCACATTTACATGATCTTTCAATTCAAGCCAGAAGAACAACTTAACCATAGGTTTACAGTATTAGAAGAAAAATGTCAAGATAGGCAAACAAAGGAAAGAAAACTACTGGCAGTATGTGGCAGTATATGGTAGCATATTTATGATCTTTTGCTTCATTACCAGTTACATATTACTGATGGTCACATGGCAATATATTCTTTATGGAGCTCCTACAAAAATAATTAATAATTTATAAAAAAAGAAAGAATTTCAACATCCTACATCCATTATTTCAAGAGGCTGTGGCAAACCCTGACAATGAAGCATACTTTAATCTTGCTAATATGGCTTGCCAAAATAAGGACAGCATCCTAGCAAAAAAGAAGAAAAAACAAACAAAAAAGCAAACAAGCAAGTTCATATTTTCTGTAGTACAGAAAATTTACAGGGAACAACGATTTAACTTTGGTTAATTTGTCTAGACAGACAGACAGTTGAGGACATCATATCAAATTCTGGTAAATACTTAGAATAACTTTACACCACAGGCTCTTTCAACTGATATACATCTACTAAACACCTTCTTAAAGCTGCATCTACTATGAAGACCTTCGATTTCTAACACATTCTAATCCAATTCTTTTTGAATTGTCACCACCAACTTTTAGGCTCTACACTTCCCTAAATGATTAACATGTCAACGAGGCTAACTGAAAGTTTGAGTATTAATGCTCATATTTTTCAACCAGTATTGGCCAACAATTTCAGACATTTGAAAGTGAGTTCCAAAATTTTTTACTGAATTCCAACATAGATAAAATCATATTTTTGTCTCTAAAAACTTACAAGAATATTAAAACAAACAAACAAAACTCCCACTGATTTTTTTAATCACACGAAGATCAATTGCAAGCAGAAGAGGGCCTTTATCATAACTTCCCATCGTCTGCCTCTGTAACACTGCCAAAACTAATCTCTTTTGTGGCTGTTTTGTTTTCTCTAATATTTATGTGGTCTCAAACAGGCATAAAACCATCCTTTCAACAAGTAGTGTGTTCGAGGTGGTCTATGAATCTAGAGATGATTAAAATCTTCTGTAATGTTAAATTATCACAATTTCTTACATTTTTATGTTCTTTAGACTTTCCATTGGTTCCCTCAAAATATAAAAAGCTACACAGATGTCCAGTAAGCCTATCTCAATAAAAAGTATTGTTCTTAAACATTAAAGAATTAATTCATGATATAAAGGAAGGAGAAATAGGACTTAATCACAAACAGCAGAAAACTCTATTAAACCCATACCAGACTAATAAAGCACCTTTAAAACTGAGACTGTACTTAGACTGTATTTTATGTGTAACTGAGGGCCAGTGAGATACATTTAATTTTGCACATATGATAGAGCATTAAACTACAACAACACATTGTTTTGTTTGAGATTTGGCATTTTTGCCTTTTCCTTATGCTGGGCATAATGAATAACATAATAACATAAAAAATCTTTTTAAAACTCCAACAAGAAAGAGCTTCAGTAGCAACAAAATGGAAATATGATTAAATCAGGATTCTTATAAAACATGAAAGACTGGGCTGAGCTCTGTGCCATAATCATGGCCCACAGGTCTTGGTGTAAATTCAGAATTGCACGTTCTTCCCCACAGGACACCCTGGAATCTGTAGTACTCCAAACTTTGCAACAGCCATTAGGCACCTCAAGGAAAAGGCATTCTCCCGATATATGGACAAATAATTTACTTCAATTTAGTGATTCGACCCTTCCACTGGCCACCTAACTGGAGAGCCTGAGGATTTCCCAAAGCAGCTGAAGAGCTGGAAAAACAGAATAAGGTGTCAGCCTCACCTTGTGTCCTAATTATGAGTTTGAAATAGTGGATGCTGCAGATAGGGATTAATATAGATTTTGGCATTGAGTCTAAATGACTTCAAAGAAGTTCTTCCGAATGGTTTCTAATATAGTATTTTGATTTTGGCAAACAGCCAGTACTCTTCAGCACAAGACCTCTAAAGTGAAAACACACTGAACCCTACTGGTTATAAGGTATAATTTTACAGCTAGGGTTACAGTATTGCAATTCCTGCATTATTGACTTCTTCCAACAGAAGCACCTAGTTCAAACTTTTCCCCAGAAATGGTCCTCTTGTGTCAGGATAGGTGTATAATGTGGGTTGAAATATGATACACTATTGCCTACACACCACAGTAAACTCAGCCTGTAACTCCTCATATTTCATATCTAGCACAGATATTTACAAATGCTGAAACGTAAATTGCATCTTTGCTGGTTTAATATAGCTATATTGTAATCTTGGACACTGTATTTTTGCTGAAGCATAATGCAAAGTGTTATTTTGGCTGTATCAGGATGACTTTAATGCACCGTAACCCACCTACAAGGCCAAAAATCCAAAATTTTTACTTTTCTTTATTACCATTTCCCCAACATGGATGTAGAATTTCTGCATGTACTTAAATGCAACTTTTTTTCCTAATGGTACATTATATTGATGTAACAATATTACATTTGCACATGATTTTACTCATTTTAACCTGAAAAAAATCTATATTCCTTAGTTCATGAAACATAGTTAACCTGTGGCCTCTGCTAAAATACAGCTTTTCCATGTTTTGTTTACCACAAGCTTCATATTTTGGCCTTAAATAGAAAAAAAAAAAAAAAGTGATCTGATACAGTTCATAGCTTGTTAAGAGGCGTAAAGATTTATTTTTATCAAGTTACCTCCTGCTTCTTTGTTGGAATTCAAAAAACACACTGTTTTATGGGACTCAGAAATAAAATTCATGGCATCAGTTCAATGAATTTAAGTACATTGCTTTGAACAGTAGCTGTGGCTGTACTAGGTCCCTCAGTTGGTTACTAAATACAAATTAGGCAGTTTTTTCTCAACCACTTTTGAAATTACCTTGGTTCTCATATGAACTATTTCTGCTACTATCATCTACATCCTCCAAAGATTTAGTCAATCAAACAAATGTAGCAGAAGGAAGACTATGACAATAAGAATTTACTAAAACTAATTCAATTGTAAGCAACTTTTAATACACATTAAATAATAGTTGAAATTTATGATTTATGTAATAATAATATGTTTTAAAATTGCTGGTGTTATAAAGCTTTTTAAGCGGAAAAAGTAGAATGATTTTTTGCGCATTTTTCATGAAAATTTTCCAAATTAATTAATTGTAAAAATTTGTACAGAAACCTTCTTTTGCAGCCATGAATTCCTAAACACAATTCCACAATTTAAAGTGGCACCTTTAAGTCAAGAACAGACAGTAGAGACAGGGAACAGTACGCAACACTGTATGCAACCATAAAAAGAAACATTTCCTAATCCAAATCAACAATACAGAACAATTATTTAAACTGAAAATTTTAATCAACCACACACCTAGCAACACTATTTCAGGAAGATTTCAGAACTGCTTTTTAAAGTCTTAATATGTCAAGGCATTGTACACCACAAGTCATTAGGAGAAAAGTATAAAAAACAAGGTGAGAAAGTCTGCTACTGAAGTGAGCTTTTTAAAATCCATCTTTCTGATGTAACTGTATTTAATCCCTGCATTACTCAATTGCTTTTTACTGAGTCATCTGTCCCTCTAATACCCTCTTGAGTCTATAGCATGAAGAAACTGAAAACATTTCTAAAAGAAACTGGTATTAAAAAACTTTGGCACAACTCTCACCAGCCTTGGAAGAAAGTACCTTAACATTGTTTTTGGGGTGGTGGTAAGAGGGGATCGTATCCCACCTCCTTGCAGTTGTCAGAACTTTCAGAGTACACTAAAATACCTATGAATGGACATCATATAAATATTCTAAGTCACCATACTTCAACAGCTGTGATGTCCTTGCCTTTCACTTACTTTGTATTGCTAGCCTAAATGTTATGTGGCAGCATATTACTGGTCCATGGAAGAAGCTATATGCCCTAGCACCAAGCAGTTACACATCTAAACAAGCTGAGTTAGCTCCACGTGTAGTTTTTCCTTTCAATGTCAAAATCTTTGGTACTAAGTTATTCTTAACATTTTGGGACACATCTCAGAATTATAATTTGAATATCAGGTGTTTCACACCATGTGATGATGACTCTTCAAGCAAAAGTGAAAAGATAGAGCCTTACATGCATTGAACGAGACATGGTTATTTACTTTTTTAAGCATGCAAAGCTAAAAAAAAAAGACTAGCAGTTTCAGAAATCAAGACATACATTAGTTATGAATCATTTACTTATATTTTCACCTGTATTTAACAATTTGGCAATTCCAAGGCTTACAAAATCTCAGGGAATTTAGATATATTTAGAATTGGATATACGTAATTTGAAGGGAAAACTGATCGAGATCAGCACAGTATCTTCTAGTGAAATCTTAGGTATTGTTCTGAAGTGCAATCCAAGTTTCAGTTAAGCACAGACCAATTATAATCAAGAAAAAGCAACTTAGAGCTCTCATATCATCCTTACGTTTGAAACAATTAGCTGTATTCACATACGGTAATTCATATACTTAGCAGGGCTTTGAGAACTCACCGTAAGTACATATTGAAATTCATGAGCTCTCTGAGAGAAAAGGGGAGTTTCAGTAAGGAGTTTTTGCAGATTTCTACAAATTCTGAGTGAGGAAATTAAATAAATAAGTAAATAAATAAATAAATGTTTCCCCATTTGGGCCACTGCTTTAGCAGAATATGCCATTGAGCATGCCAATAAAAACACTGAACATAAATTAAAATTCAAACAAGACCTCTGCAGTTTTAAGTGTCATTCCTCAGTATGAAATGCAAAATTTCTGAATAAAATCAATCTTACAAAAAAAGATGTGCACTATCTGTAGATTTATCTGAAGGAAGGAGGCTTTTAAAAATATATGCTACAAAGGCATATTTGAGTGCAGAGAATATGAAAAATTGTGTTTTTATTAATTTCAAGCTAACAGCTCAACATTTTTCTTCTTGCTCTGAGGAACAGTCCCCAAAATACTCACCACAGTCTCACAATGCTGTACTGTAGATGTGACAAATGCAAAAGTTTTAACATCGGGAAGTTCAGTTTTCTACTTTATCCAATATATATATATAATACTGGACAAACAAAAATTAAACATCGTAATTTGTTAAAGAGCTATCACATGGATGGGTTTTAATAAAAAGCCTTTCCTTGCTTCACCCTAAATACAAAAAGTATATTGACTGTTATGCATCATCAATACATGCTACGCAAGCAAAATGATATCAGCAGCATTCTAGGTGCTGTATAAATTCACATTCTATTTCTTTTCCAATACACCTTTTGCAGTTAAACAAACTTTGTCATAGGATCATCATTTACTGTGACCCTCTGAAAATAAAGTGAACACTTATTAGCAGATTTTCTGGCACATGTCGTGTCTCTGTCACTAAACAATGTCTTAATTTTAAATTCCTGTTTAGAATTACTGC